>NW_027468564.1:19675595-19733095 GCF_046254945.1 Alosa pseudoharengus | reverse complement strand
TACTTCTGTTAATGGGGGACTTCAACCATGTCAACCTGAACAAATCACTCCCCAGGTACAAACCTCAGATTCACCTTGCCACGAGAGGTGAGAAAACACTGGACCAATGTTATTGCACACTTCCTCAGGCGTTCCGTGCTGTGGTGCGGGCGCCTCTAGGTCAATCGGACCATAATATGATATTTTTAATGCCTCAGTACCGTCAACAACTAAAAACTGTTAAACGATCCATAAGGACAGTAAGACAATGGACACCTGCTGCTGCGGAGATGTTAAGTGACTGTATGGAACAAACGGACTGGAATGTTTTTAGGGAAACATGCGATGGTTTAGACGACTTCACTGACACAGTCACCTCCTACATTAACTTTGTAGAGAACTCTTGCATACCATCAAAGTCTGTGGTTGTTTTCAGTAATAATAAGCCATGGTTCAATAAAGAGATAAAACAATTATGTACAGAGAAAAATCATGCTTTTAAAAGTGGTGACAAAGATCAATATAGAGTAGCTAGATTTCAATTTGAACGTGCTGTGAAGAAAGCAAAGGCTAGATACAGAGACAATCTAGAAGATAAATTAAAGGCTAAAGATACTAGAGGGGTATGGCAGGGACTACAGAGAATAACTGGGTACAAGACTAAACAGGCAGCACAAAATGTAGACCCCCAGCTACCAGATAGGCTTAATGAATTTTACTGCAGATTTGACTGCCCCCGACCAGACAAAGCCCCTGCAGCTAGAACTGACCCTGTATGCCCACCATTTGTGGTCAAAGAACATGAAGTCAAGGCCCTGCTCTGCAAACATAATGTGAGGAAGGCAGCAGGGCCTGACGGTGTGTCTGCTTTCACTCTTAAGAACTGTGCCCATCAACTTGCCTCTGTCTTCACAGACATTTTTAACTGGTCACTTCGGGAATGCAAAGTCCCTGCATGTTTTAAATCTGCTGTAATCATCCCTGTACCTAAAAAATCAAATATCAGCTGTTTGAATGACTACAGGCCTGTTGCTCTGACCTCTATTGAATGAACGGCTCGTCTGTAGACAGTTAGCCAGTGTTGGGATGGACAGCTATCAATTTGCTTACCGTGCTAACAGGTCTGTAGAGGATGCTGTTTCCCTGTGCCTCCACAGCATCCTGCAGCACCTAGAGGCCCCAGCTACATATGCAAGAGTTTTATTCATAGATTACAGTTCTGCTTTTAACACTATTATACCCACTATATTATTTGGTAAACTCCAGTTGATGGGAATCAATCAATCCCTCTGTCACTGGATTTTAAACTTTTTATCAGACAGGCGGCAGGTGGTGAAAATAGACAACCTGTTCTACAAACCCAGTATTCTCAACACTGGGGCCCCACAAGGATGTGTCCTCTCTCCTCTGCTCTATTCTCTATACACCAATGACTGTGTGTCCCATTCTGAGAATGTAAAAATCTTCAAGTATGCAGATGATACAACTGTGGTGGGTCTTATCAGTAAGAACTGTGAGTCAGATTATAGATCTGAAGTGGCAGCCTTAGAGGTATGGTGTAAGGGGAACAACCTGTTTTTAAATATCAACAAGACAAAGGAACTGATTATAGATTTTAGAAAAAATACAGTAGCTCACTCCCCTCTGAGCATTGATGACCAGGCAGTAGAGAGTGTTTAGTTTCAAATTCCTTGGCACCACCATATGTCAGTCCCTAAAGTGGGAGGTCAACACCAACCTCATCATAAGCAAAGCCCACCAGAGGCTTCACTTTTTGCGCCAGCTGAGGAAGTTTGGTGTAGCTAGGGATGCAATGCTCCAGTTTTACAGAGCTACAGTGGAAAGTGTGCTTGTCTTCTCCATCACTGTCTGGTATGGTAACACCACCTCTTCAGAGAGGAAGCAGTTGGAGAAGGTGGTGCATTCTGCATCCAAAATCATAGGACATGTCATCCCATCTGTAGCCTCCATCTATGCCACACGGATTAGCCATAAAGCCCAGAAAGTACTAGGTGACCCTTTCCACCCTGCCAGGTACCTTTTCCAACTACTGCCTTCTGGTAGGAGAGTCCAAAGTCTCAGGAGTAGAACATCTCGTTTCTGCAACAGTACTTACCCTGCCACTATGAGGCTCCTTAATGCTCAGCAGAGGCGGACAGAGTACACAGCTTCATTACTTGACTAAAAGTACAGATACCCTTTGCTAAATTTTACTCAAGTACAAGTAAAAGTACAACAGTCAGATGTATACTTAAGTAAAAGTACTGAAGTACTTGTTTTTAAAAGTACTTGAGTATCAAGAGTACAAGAGTACATTTTCTAAATATTGCATTACTACTGCCACAGTGCTTACATTTATGTACAGAATCGTCCTACATTGAGTTATGAAAAATGTTAATGTTGGAGAATGTAAAAGGAATTGAAAGTAAAATCAAGTCATTTTCATCTTTTTACCATGTTGCCAGTGATGGGCAGTATTTCTAATATATGTATTTAAAATACGTATTTCAAATACAAAATACTATTTTGTAATTGAAACACTTGAAGCAAAAACTATCATTAACTTGTTCAGAAAATTGAAATAGTCTGGCGAGGTGGGGCCACAGGTTGGCACATTCCCAGGATGGACCTGCTGCATCTTCATCCATTGCTTCGTCCATGGTTTCGTCTCTTATCTAAATTTGACCACGGAGTTGACTTTGGCGGAAAGCTCAAGGTGATTGCTGATAGGCTGTCCCAATCAGTGGCACCTGCACAATCCAATCACGTTTGAGAGGGAAACAACAAATTGAGGGTTTCCGAGATTTTTCTTTTTTCCTTTTTTTTTAGAAGTAGTAACGGGTACTCACGGTTATGGATAGAAATGTAGTCGAGTAAAGAGTACAATATTTGCCTCTCAAATGTACTTGAGTAAAGTCATGAGTACTCCCCAAAAATGATACTCGAGTAAAGTACAGATCTCTCAGAATTGTACTCAAGTACTGTACTCAAGTAAATGTACTCCATTACTGTCCGGCTCTGATGCTCAGTCACCTTGCAGAGCAAATCTGTACTAAATGACCTCTTTCATATGCACTTTATAGACTGCACAAGACACTTTATGGGAAGGTTTTTTTTGTACTGCTTTTTACTGGTTTGAATGCTTGTCTATGTGATTGTCTTTCATGTCCGGTATGTGTCTTTCATGTTCTGTATGTTCCTGTGTTTGTCCTGTGTATTGTAATTTTTTTTAACTGGAATGGCACCAAGACAAATTCCAATCAACTTTGTTGACATGGCAATAAATTATTGAATTGAATTGAATTGAATTGATTATAGTCAAGCACACAGTGTACAGTAGCACTCTATGGAGGTTCTTGAAGTAGTTCCAAACTGCACAGCCACACACACATATATTTATTTACTTTCAGGGCCAAAATGGCCGACCACAGGACTCAATAGTCCCCCTCATGGAGTATTAACACCCACATAGTTAACACTGAGGGCCAGATGTACGTACATTTGCGAATGTAGCGTAATCAGCATCATGGACACACCGCAGATTGCGAACGCTGTCAGACCCAAGTTTCCGTCGTATTTATCAATCGTTCAATCCTTAGTGTAAACTGCGCCTTTCTCTGCCTTTCTCCGCCCATAAACACAATTTACGAACGTCCACAACTGAATGGCAGCGCCTACATACAAGCGCAGTTGAATGAAGTTAACCCTTTAGGCGCCAGAGGTTTTTTTCCGAAACGATCAATTTTGACATCTTCATTTCAAAAGGCTATATCTTAAAAGTGATAAGAGATAGAGACTTTCTGTGAATTAGAGAAATATTAAGGATGACCCAAAGTTTATGTAGAGATTAAATGTTTATATCTAATTTGCATATTATGACGTCATATGGTGGCGGCCATCTTGGATTATAGAATTTTCATGAAAAGTCGCATGTTTGAATGATAAAATGCACCACTTCTTTCCCCCCAAAATGTCCCTCACCTTCTGTATGCTATATTGCACAATACTGAATGCTCAGGTAAATAGTAAGTAGTGAACAAACTGTGTAAATAATTACTAATAAATGGCAGTAACAAACCAAAAGCATGTAGCGGTAGACTGGCCTTTTGCTGTAGAGATTTTCCATTTACTATATACAGTAGGCACTCTGATTCCATGTATGGGGCACATATATATTATTCAGATGACACACAAACACAAGTAGACAAGACCTGTTTAGTTCAAAAGCTCATTTGCCACGGCAAGGCACAGATCAGGAGTTAGATGACGAGACAAGACAAGAGACAATGTTAGTATTTTTTTTCTTTTTGTTGTTTTTGTTGATGTTTTTTTGTTTTTTTTTTCTTAGCTGACAAAGACACACACATCACAAGGACATGAACACACAAAAAGGAACACATAGTGTATGTCCTAAATGATCAGGGAAATAGATAGCAAATCAACAGTGTAAATCATTACTAATAAATGGCTGACATTTTTTTTTATGTAGCAGGCCTTTTGCTGTAGAGATAATGACTCCCTATCCCTATCCATACAGGGCCGGCATTCCCATCATCTTGTGATAGACTATGCATGACCTAATGTGTGTGTGTGTGTGTGTGTGTGTGGGAGAGGGAGAGGGAGAGAGCGTGTCACCACCTCCACCATGCGAGCAGCATGGCCAGATCTGCCTCGCGCGCACCCAGTGGAGAGAATTTGCGCAGCTCGGACTAGGCCTACTGTCATTCTCATTGCGACTCCCCACACTGCCACTACGTTCCCCACTAACTGTCCTATGAGCACTTCGACCTCGTCTAACATACCCAATGGCATTAGACAAAGGCTCCACCACGTTACTGTCGCCGCGATTGTGGAGAGGCACACGTTCAGAAGACAGAAGCTAGCGCTATCATTAGGCTACCTCCAGCCTCGTTTGCCACACCACTACCCTGCTAACTTCCCGATGAACACTCCGAACCCGTGAAACATTATTCCCACCAGTGACATTGGGCAAACGATTCAACGTTTGTGCTTGGTGTAAGCTAAACTATGGAGTAAACTCTCACTTTCTCCAGCTGCATCATTGCAAGGCAGGGACGCATCTGAAGCCTCACTAAACGAATCACCGTCATTTTCTGAAGGCAGATATTCCCCTTCAGAATCAGGGTCCGCGAATAGAAGACCCAACACTTCATTTCAGGTAAACTTTTTTGATGCTATTAGACGATAATCTAATGCAAATACTCGCTGACGTTGACAATATCGCTCTGACAAAGTGGCTCACACGCACACTAGCTCCGGTATTTCACGCACTGATTCACTGCAGCTGTAGCGTGAAAGTTTTGTTTAAAGCGTGCCCTTTTTCGGACTCGGGGATGACGTATGACATGTCTGCCATCTAGTGGAGGGGAGGTCGAATGAAATATGACACCCTATTTGACTAAATCGGCCGTTTTATTCAGTACCGCATCTTGTCGACTATAGTCGCCTGTGGCGCCTAGAGGGTTAACTGATGACAACATTAAAAATAATCAAATGTTTAGCGATCATGAAATAATACCATACATGATAAGATGTAAACAAGCAGGGAGATAATGAAGATCAGTAGTTCTACTCAAACTACTTGTGCACGTAGGCTATGGAAGATTGGTCAAATCTAGCAAGTAGGAAAGTTTAAGTGAATGACGTGAAAGTGAAAGTAAGACATTTAAAAGGCCAACGAAAGTTGAGGTTGCTTTTGGTAGTACAAAGCTTTTACATCATTGCGGCCTGTTTGTACATACCTCGCAATGATTTTACACGCACATTGCGAAACAAATACGCCTGAAGTGGGCGCAAAAGCGTTAGTACATCTGGCCCTCAGTTTCAGAGAAACCTGGTAGAGCTGTAACTCTTGAACCGTAAAGAATGAGGTGTTACACTCTGACTATGCCAAATCTGTCTATTATGTTAGAATGACAGCACAACTACTTCACAGAGTCCCCCTTTGCCCAACTAAGGGCAGCAATAGTACCACAAAGAACAATAATACTCACCCGAAGAGTGCTCTGTAAATTGAGTAATGAGGATGTTACCACAAACTAGACTCAGACATGTTACAAAGATTGCCTTTAGCAGACAACTAAACTGTGCAGCCAACAAACGATTGTGTGACATGAACAATTTGGCCCACGATCCCTGCAGAGACTTGGTTCCCCAGTTGCGATGGATATTAGGGAAGGAAGTGAAGCCCATGTAAATGATCAGCCCCAGAAACCTGTGAAACTCTTCTGGGGTAACTTCGTCCCATGCCCCTGGACTATTTGCATGACGGCCTACTAAGCACAAGTTCCCACCCCTTCCGGTTTGTAAAACCACATATGCCTAAGAAAATAGTATGAGTAAAAAAAACAACATAAAAAGTTTATTTCACACAATGTTTTAGTGGCAGTCTGCACCGCCCTACACACACCACCTAAATCTATACCTAAGTGAAGATGCGGACTAAATGGTATCGGAACTGGTGCTACTGGTGCTTCTGTGGCCTGACACAGGACCTACGGAAGAATGATTAATCAACCCCAAACCCACCAAATAAAATGAATTAACAGAAATGTTGGCATATTTTACATATGAAGTATTAAAGCGATGGTTCGGAGTAATTTCACCCTAGGGCCCTAGGGTCCTCGAACCCTGGTCGAGTAGCGCTGTCAGAAACTAATGACGTTCTGCAGTCGTGATGGAACCAACTTTTATCTCGTAAATTACCCCACTAATAATGCCCTGAATGGTATGAAACTTCTGCAGTAGTACAACTACGACCTTTTAGTCCA
This sequence comes from Alosa pseudoharengus, assembly GCF_046254945.1. Classification (NCBI taxonomy): domain Eukaryota; kingdom Metazoa; phylum Chordata; class Actinopteri; order Clupeiformes; family Clupeidae; genus Alosa; species Alosa pseudoharengus. Next base: position 19,726,325 of record NW_027468564.1, on the reverse strand, counting down.
ATAACGAGGCATTAGAAAGTTTGTAAGTGCACCAGGAGTTTATTTAAATAAGACTTGCCTGATTGTCTGCTACTATACCGCTGCGTCAACATTTCTTCCGTGATTTGGGAAAAGCCCGTAAAAGTCCTGGCAGGAAGCATGCATAAGGATGTAGATCCAGGAATGCACTAATATTTTGTTCGTAGTCCAGTTTGCAACAATTATTAGTTAACACTAAGTTGTAAACACTTCGGAAAAAAAAAAATGTAAAACTGGATATACCAAAAAATTTTGATGTAATCGCTTGCGTGTCATCTCAAAACCAGGCCATTTTCGTGGGTCCATCACTAGGTGGCAGTCTCGCCAGGTCTCGCTGATCACTTCCCGGAAAGTTTACAGGCAATACTTCATATTTCATGAAAGACGTTATAACTCCATTTCTAGAAAAAAACAGCGATTTTGATGAAAACTACGGTTTGCACCCACTGAGAGCTTAAAGTCTCACCTTTTAAACGAGCCATTGTATGTGTTCATAGCTATAACACAGAATATGCTGTGGCTGTACAAAAATCATCCACAATGGTCTAGATTGCTGGCACTCTAGGACAAAGCTTCCGAAAACAGCTTGGCATTCAATGAGTTAAAAGCACACTATGCAGTAGGGGTGGGCAATATATATCGTCTGCGATAATATCGTGATTGTTGTTTTAACGATGTGCAAATTGCCATTATCGAGTATTTAAATTACTTATGGGGGAAAAACACTCGAAATCACGCATTGAAGACTCATACATTCCCAGGAGGTGTATGCGGAAGAAAGCCCCTGGCTGCAGCAGAGCAAGTGTCACGTGATCACTAGTGGGTCACAACATTGTCACACGCACGCCTAATGTTTATTTTGTGCAGCGAGAGTAGCCTACTTGGGATTTTATGCGGCTACTTCTGTTCAAGTAGCATTGATGAGACAGTCACGTTTTTTTCCTACATGGTATTATATGGAGAGAAAACATTAGCCTTTGAGTATTTTAATAGTCAGTTGTAAACAAAGAACTATTCTCATGTAACTCTTTTGTAAATGGACTGAAGTTCGCTCTAAATATCTACGGTTACCGATTATGTTAACCATTCTCATATACATTATCCATAAGCTAATCGTGAAGCTGTCCGCGCGCTGTTGGAAATAACAATTGATTATAGAACCCCTGTTAACCTAATGATTCTGACCCCGCTAGATATGGAGAAGTTTCGGTCAAAGTAATATTACTATCCATAGTAGGCCGATGTGAGCCTACCCACAATGCTGTTACAAGAATGCCTTCTAGCTGTTTAATTAGACACATCTTCCCCAAGAATAGTGTGCGAGGCCCTCCTCGGCCGATTAATTCGGGAGGCGCCTTCACTTGAGTAATGATCCTAGTGTGAAAGTCGGTCAGAGGCTATAGTGCTGGCCTGGACCACTATGCTCATCTGGACAGAACACCTTACTGAAGCTACAGAGGGTTCAGGGTGTGCTAAGGTTAGCTGTCTAATTCCAGACTACTAATAAAATCAGTGACCCACCACAGTACAATACGATGGCCAGTTCTCCTGGTAGCATGCCTACACTTTCACTGATTTAGCCCCCACGGCCCTGGAGACTAATCCTAGCCGTTCCTCCTGGCCCATCTTAAACTTGAGGGATATCTAAAGAAACTCTAGAAAACTATGCGGGTCAAAGCATAACAATTTATTTGTCAGGTACAAGCTATTCATCCAATACATTATAGAAGGTACATCAAAATGAATAATGTGAAAGTTACAAAAACAGGTTAAAGGAACATTTAGGAAACCATATGAAGCAATCAGAGAATGAACATATCAGCTCAGAGGATGATGACTACACACCTTAGTGGTGCGGGAGATTCTGACTAGAGAATGGCTCCTAGAATGCTCTGTGAACCTCACTTAAATAGGCTACCTAGTTTGTGGTTGGTTACATTGATATGGATCACATGATTGGAGGTCAGCTGATTTGGGATCACATGGTTGGAGGTCATCTGATTTGAGAGTACTTTGATGGGACTTGAGACCATTGTTGTAGTGAGAGTGCATTAATCAAGACATGACAAGGTACACATTAATTACATTTCCTGCTTCCTAGTTAGTTTCTCCTGTGAAAAAGGCAAAGGTTAGAGATATAATCAAAAGTTGTTGTCGCAGCAATATGTGACAATGGGCCCACCATGAGGTCATACCATCATGTGGTAGGGTAATTAATCAACAGTTCACATGATCAGGAGTTTGATCAGTATAGAAACATTAGGACTCCTTACACTAGCCTACATGATTGCTCTTAAACTAAACATTGAAGGACATAACTGAGATATACTCTGTTGGTCTGCTTAGTTTTACAGTGAATCCTATGCAAAGGTTTGAAAGGAACTTCAGCTTCAGACTTTCTCTTGGGAAACTGTTAGGCCTATTCATCTTCTCTAATGTAGCTGGCTGGACCATGTCATTGCCACACACACAAGTGGGGGCAGAATTGGAAATGTGTCATAGAGTGACAATGCATTGGTTGATTTGGTTAAAAAGTCACAGGTTAGGTTATTGGTTATTATTGTAATGATGCTATTCATAAATAATGAGCTGTAAAGTAACTCAGACTTTAACAAAAACAATTTTTTAAAGGATATCGGCTAATTATCGTTATCGTCAAAATCACAAAATATATTGAGATATTATTTTTTGTCCATATCGCCCACCCCTACTATGCAGGTTATTTACCTTAATATGCAACTTGTTTAGCTTAATTTACCTTCATTTAACAGCTTCAGAGTCATTGGAATGGTTATATGACTTTTTTTCGGGTTGAATGGTGGCCGTCTCACGTCTCACATACACGGCAGGCACCGGCTAGAAAAAGGTAGCGATGGAGTTTCTCAGACATTTGTCATGACAGAGCCAGTGAAAAAGAAGCAAAAAACGAGAAAACAGTAAGGAAATGGCCAATGCTGCATAGTTTATTTTTAAGCAAATTTTCTGCCAGTGCGGTAAGTAAATTTGTCTTGATAAGACTCGTTAAAATAAGTCAAAGTGTTCTTAAATTAAGTCAAAATTATCTTTTGAGAGAGCGCTTAGTATGAAGTCTCTTCATACTAAAAACAATACAAAAAATATTTTTTTTATCTTAATATAAGATCAGTAACACTTGGTTAGATTGGGCAGTGTTGTTATCACACATTTTGGTCATTTATACTGAGAAATGTTACCTTTTCTGCCTTTATTTCATTTATCGTCACGTTAGGCGGATCATTATATGCTCCAAGACCAAAGTCGGCGCCTGCCTAATTCACTTCTACTGTATCCGAAGCCATGAGCAACAGGCAGATGCAAGACATAGTTTGCAAAAAATCACTGCTTTATTAATGGCCAATAGTGTAGACATATCATAAGTCTCGTTCACTAACTCTGTTTTGGCAGCAATCAGTAGATGGCAGAAGCATCTTCTCTCTTTCCCTCTCTCGCTAGGTGGCTAGGTGGCTGCTCGCTCTAAAGGAGCCACACCAATTTTACAAAGGTCTCTAGAACTACAGTAGGGTCACATGGGATCATGTTTTGTTGCCCTGTCAGATTTTACTGAGAGAGACAGTGCAAAATAGTCTAGTTAATAATGTGTTTAATTAAGATATGGACACAGTGCCAGTGTGGAGGCTTGTTTTAGACAGAATTTTTGTTTATTTTTTGTTTAATATAGCCTGCTGTTATATATTTTAATTGATACTCATTATTATTTATATTTATTTTAGACTTATTGTAACAATTAGAACACAGAAGAAAATACATTGCAATTTTATGCTAGTTATTTTGTGGTAGAAATATCGGTATTGGTACTCGGTATTGGCAAGTACACAAATACACATACTCATATCGGTTTGATAAAAAAAGATGGTATCGGGATATCCCTACTTGTCCCTAAAAGTATTGTTACACTAGCCTGGCGAGCCAGACCCACTTTAAAATGTAAGGTCTGGGCACTCACCGTTCGCAGTGCTCAGTCCGAGGGTCGGGATAATCAGTTGTCTTTCAAATTCCCTCTGCACGCAATAGGACGCAATAGGATATTTGTTTTCAAGTAGCAGGGAATTCAAGCCAAACCGTTGCAACTCTGCCATCAATCATTATGTTAAGCCCAACAAACGACTCTATACACGATTTCAATGCCAGATTTAGTTTCGATTTCTAGAGCTCACAAGTCAACGGAGAGTTGCTAGACTAGCCCTGGCAGCAAATGTAATTTGCTGCCGCTAGGGGCGCGTCTAGATTTCTAGGCTATTGTTACACCACAATACCCAATTTGTCCCACGGTGAGTGATATTTCCCTGTTACACAGCCACTGGATTTGAGGGTTCCCCCACCTGCCAAATCCCACTTTATCCAGCTGTGTATTAGTCAATGTAATCTCCAACAAAGTGCAGACGACGTCCGGCTGTCCATTTTTGCAGACTAGTTGCATACAAAAATATATATTGCATGTCCAAAAATACAATTTTAGAAATTACATAGCCTTCCTATATGTATATGCAGGCTAAATTATTAATGTTGAATAATATTATTTGTAAACTTTGGTTTTGTGGGCCACAGTTGTGTTAGAGTGTGGAGTACTTTTAGTGGGTCTGGTGTGGCCATGTGATGATGTAGTCACCTATTTCACCTGTGGGTGATTGACTGGGAATATTGATGTTTCATGTTAGGACACTTACGGCCTCTACACACAGCTGCGTGCGTTGCAGTGCTGGAGACGCATCCCATTCACTTTACATGGGCTTACGTCATCTGTTGCCGAACTAAATTGTGGGTCCGTTGCGTCGCGTTTCTCCCGTCGCTCGCGTTGAGCTGTTGCTGCACCGACAGACGGCACCAGCCAATCAAGCCAATCGACGGACGGCACCAACCAATCAAATTATGGTTATACTTCAAGTCATTTGCATAGCTACCGTCGGGAACACCCACTGGCATGCTTTGACTGAACGCAACTGTGTGTAGAAGCCGATAATGTCCATACGTTTTCAACCAACTGAAGCCCCTCAAAACACTGCATGAGAAATCTCACATGGTTAACTTTCTGTACCATATCTTCCCATATCAACATACCAACTTACTGTATACTTAGGAACAATAATAGATGCCAAGCTATCACTGATGCCATCTATAAAAAGGGTCTGCAGCGAATGTACTTCATGCGGAGTTCAGAGTAGAAAGAGACATGATGGTCCTTTTCTATCGCTTTTTTGTTGAGTGTATTTTAACTTTCTGCTCCATTGCCTGTTTTTTTTTCCACTGACAGTGACAAACAAAAATAAACCAACCGGGCTCGCAAATCATTTATTCCTACCAGCATTACACTACTGAACAAGTTAGGGATAAGGGACTGTACGATATTTAGCAGGGGGGGGAGGGCCGGTCGCCAGACGATCGGGTTAAAAATGTTCTGCCTGGCCCTCCCCCCTGGTCAATTTTTTTTTTCCAGGGGCCTCCCCCCGGCTCAAAAAAATTCTCCTAGGCCCTCCCCCCTACCTGAATCAAATAAAACTGGTGGAAAAATGACGTTTACAAGGTTAAAACGGCCAGCAAATGTCATAAGCACACATACACACACGGGGCTACAAACCAGTGTTGCGCGGGTTTGGTCACAAGCGGCCCGCGGTCGCCCGATATTTTAATCAACCCGACCGCAACTCGGACCGCGAATATTAATTAGGACAAAATTATACCCGACCCGCGATCCGACCCGCTTATTTACAAAATGTGTGCTTTTGGTTATAGCCTGCATGCAGTAGTCCATTTCTGTAAAACAAACTAATTTATTTGCAAAACTTTATGCAGTAGAACTACACGCAGGCATGCAGGACATAATGTTTGCGCAGGAGAGAGAATGAGAATAAGAGCGCAAGCACGCACGCAACCACCAAGGATTAGAACACTAGGATAAGATTTGGCCATGGACATACTTCTTTCGAAAATAAAAATGGGGAGGCAAGGTAGGCAAGAGAGATACATTGCTGGTCAAAACGTTAGCGTAAGAACTGGTTTAAAATGCTGAATGAAGCACAAAGCTTTACTAAAGCACATCCACTGTTTAAAGTCACAAACACAACGAACTAAGGTAACTTTTATGCATGCGCGAACCTATACATACCGGTAGGGCTATCAGGGGGCACTCCAATTGAGCCTAAAAATCCAGCAGCACGACTTTTAGAGGCATCAGTTGGGTTGAATCCGACGGGAACACAAATTTTAGATACGTCCTCGATTACCGGCATGTTGTCTCTTACATCTAGCCAGCTGACGTTTGATCAACAAAAAGAGCTGTTGCAAATGCAGCTTGAGCAAAAGAAATTGGAAGCGCAAGAAAGAGAAAGGGACCGTTTATTGGAGATGGAACGGCTTAAACATAATGAGTTGTTGGAGTTTGAAAGGCTTAAACACCAAGAGTTGGATAGGGAAATTGAGCGTAAGAGGCTTAATCTGATTGCTGAGGGCAAAATACCTGCTAGTGGGGGAGTTTTGACCCAGCCGTCGGGATTGTCTGGTATGATTAAATTTCTTCCCAAATTTAATGAGCGCGATCCAGACGTGTTTTTTTCTTTGTTCGAAAACGTTGCTTCTGATAGAAATTGGAGCAACAAGGATAAAACGTTGCTTCTACAAACTGTGTTAGTCGGAAAAGCTCAGGAGGCCTTTGTTGCATTGTCTCCTGCTGAGAGAAAAGTGTATCGATGTGTTAAAGATTATGTCTTGAAATATTATGAGTTAGTCCCCGAAGCATATCGCCAACGCTTTCGTAACTGGAAAAAGACCGACAAACAAACTCACGCGGAGGTGGCTAGGGACTTAACAAGTTTTTTTCACCGCTGGCTCCTGTCAGAAGGGGTTGATACTTTTGAGGCATTGTGTGATCTCCTTGTTGTTGAACAGTTAAAAAATATTCTGGTCGAACGTGTAGCTGTTTATGTAAGTGAACATGGGGTAAAAACAGTTTCTGAGGCGGCTGCACTTGCCGATGCATATGTGTTGACGCACAAAAATCAGGTGCGTGATTTTGCTCCGCGTAATGAATAAAATCGTCCTCGTCGTTTTAATTCGGGCCCTCCTGTAAGGTTCGAACAGGTCAGTCATACTAGAGCACGGGAGAGCGATGCACAAAATAAGTGTAACTATTGTCTTGAGACTGGGCACTGGAAGAAAGAATGTCCGTTGTTAAGTGCACGCAGCAAGGCTAAGACAAGTGGCACATTTGTTGGCTGTGTTGCTAAGAGTAGGCCTGTTCCTGCAGGTTATGTTGAGGCTGATCAATCAGATATGGCTTCGTCTACTTCTAAGTCTTTGGAATCTGAGCAGCCAAATGTGCCAGTGGAGATTATTGGTAACTCAAATTTATCAGACAGTGTTGATTACACTCCATTCATTACTGATGGTGTTGTCTCCCTGGTAGGCAGTGCTCAGAGGGCTCCTGTTAAAATTTTGCGGGATACAGGTGCCTCCGAGTCTTTTATTAGCCAATCTGTTTTGCCTTTTTCTTCTGTCTCAGACACAGGTAGTGTTGTTTTAATACGTGGTATTGGACTTCAATCTTTTTCAGTGCCATTACATAAGATCTGTTTGTACTCTGGATTTATTAATGGGGAAGTTACGATTGCGGTTCGACCATCTCTGCCCATAGATGGTGTGGACATTATTATTGGCAACAATCTGGCGGGTCATTGTGTCTGGCCGGAGGGGTCACCAGCACCACCTCCTGTGGTTAAAACGGTGGTTAAGCCATTGGCTGAGCCAGACGAGTGTCTTAAGGAGTTTCCAGAGGTATTCACTGCCTGTGCAGTTACTCGAGCAATGGCACAGCTGATGTATCCAAGTACAGTACTGTTAAATTATTTGTTCCTACATTACCTCCTACATATCCTACAGGTGTTCCTACAACACCTCTCTCCCGTAGTGAAATTGTGGATGCCCAGCTAAAGGATAAAGGTCTTGCAAAGTATTTTGATTTGGCTTCAGATGAGTCTAATAACAGTTACTGTGTTCAGAATGGCTTGCTGCTTCGCAGTTGGTTGCCACATGCAGACACGGAGGTGGCATATCCAGTGTTGCAGGTAGTAGTGCCTGAAGAGTACCGGAGTATTGTGTTAAAAACTGCTCACGGGGAGGTAGATGGACACTTTGGAGTGAAGAAGACCTACAGTCGGCTGCTTCAACACTTCTATTGGCCGCAAATTAAAAGGGATGTAGCGAAGTTCATTAAATCTTGCCATGTATGTCAAATTGCGGGTAAACCGAATGCATGCATTAAACCGGCACCCCTACATCCGATTCCATCTGTAGGCACTCCTTTTGAACACTTAATAATTGATTGTGTTGGTCCATTGCCCCCATCAAAATCTGGCAGTGTGTATATGTTTACCATAATGTGCCAGGCTTCTCGGTATCCAGCGGCATATGCCTTGAGGAGCATCACTACCAAGTCCATTGTGAAGTCGTTATCTCGATTTATATCTATCTTTGGTATTCCAAAAGTGGTTCAAAGTGACCGTGGGTCCAATTTCACATCTAAAACCTTTGCAGAAGCATTGAAACAGCTACGACTCAAGCACAACCTTAGCAGTGCATATCATGCGCAGAGTCAGGGGGCGCTTGAGCGTTTTCACGCTACGTTAAAATCTTTGCTGCGGGCGTATTGTGTCGAGTTAAAAAGGGACTGGGAAGAGGGCCTACCGTGGCTGTTATTGACAGCACGGGCGGTTGTCCAGGAAAGTACAGGTTTCTCTCCTAATGAACTGGTGTTTGCACATGAAGTGCGCACGCCTTTGTCCGTTTTGAAGGGTGACTTGGAAAGTACTGAGCCACCTGAGAATCTGTCTGAGTATGTGCAGGGTTTTCGTCGTAGGTTATTCCTAGCCTGGAAGATGGCCAGTGAGAATTTGACAGAAGCTCAAAAGAAGATGAAGCGACATTTTGATCGTAAGACGGAAGAGAGAGTTTTTAGCCCAGGGGATCAAGTGGTGGCATTACTGCACATTCCTAGTTCACCATTCGGGGCTAAGTATTCGGGTCCTTATTCCATTGTGCGACAGGTCTCTGACACAAACTATCTGGTGTCCACTCCGGAGCGTAGGAGATCTGTGCAGCTTTGCCATGTAAATCTGCTCAAGCCTTACTACTCTTCTGTCTCTCAGGGGGAGGGTGGTAAGGGTGAGGGTAAACCAGTGGGGCTGTCTGTTGTGGAGGGTGCATGGGACACATCTCAGGTGGCAGCTGAGGATGGTGTGCGTGGCCCAGATGACGCAGTCCTGCAAGGGCGGTTGAGTAACACAAAAAATTTGGCTGACTTGGATGGTCTTTTGAGTCATTTGGGTGGGGAGCAACGGGAACAGTTAAAGTCTTTCATTTTTGAGTTTTCATCTTTGTTTTCAGACACGCCAACTTGTACCAGTCTGATTGAGCACGATATAGACGTGGGGGATGCTCGGCCTATTCGGCAGAGGTTCTATCGTGTCGCCCCAGACAAACATAGGAGTTTGGAGGCGAGTGTGCAGTACCTGGTGGACAATGGGTTAGCTGAGCCATCATACTCAAGTTGGGCTTCACCGTGCTTGCTTGTTAAGAAACCAGATAACACCTATCGGTTTTGCACAGATTACAGAAAGGTGAACATGGTCACAAAACCAGACTGTTTTCCTTTACCACGAATAGAAGATTGTGTGGATCAAGTTGGTGCTGCCCGTTTTGTGAGTACATTTGATTTATTGAAAGGCTACTACCAAGTGCCACTAACACCAAGAGCTCAAGAGATTTCGGCATTTATAACTCCTTCAGGCCTGTACTCTTACCGTAGGATGAGCTTTGGGTTACGTAACGCCCCCTCAACCTTTCAACGGCTTATGAATAGAGTTGTTGCGGGGTTGGAGGGGTGCCCAGTGTACATCGACGATGTAGTTTCTTACGCTGACACCTGGGGGCAACATCTTGCTCGCATTGGCTCATTGTTTGAAAATTTGGTGGCAGCAAATTTAACAGTGAATCTAGCGAAGTGTGAGTTTGCCAAGGCCACTGTAGTCTATCTAGGCAAGGTGGTCGGTCAAGGTCAGGTTAGGCCGGTAAGAGCCAAGGTTTTGGCCATAGACGCGTTTCCTCCTCCATCTACTAAGAAGGAGCTGATGCGGTTTTTAGGAATGATTGGTTATTACAGGAATTTTTGTTGTAATTTTTCTACAGTTGTTGCTCCTCTGACCAATTTACTTAAGAGTTCTGCGAAGTTTGTGTGGTCTGCTCAGTGCCAGCAGGCATTTGAAAATGCGAAACTGTTGTAGAGCTCTGCACCAGTCCTGGCTGCGCCCCAGTTAGATCAGCCTTTCAAGTTACAGGTGGACGCAAGCCAGGTGGGGGCCGGTGCAGTTCTCCTTCAGGTTGATGAAAGCGGTGTGGATCGGCCTATTGGGTATTTCTCGCGTAAGTTCAACAAACATCAGATGAACTATTCAACAATTGAGATGGAGGCCCTTGCATTAATCTTGGCGCTCCAGCACTTTGATGTTTACGTGGGGGGTGGGGTACATCCTGTGGTGGTCCTTACAGACCACAACCCCCTCACATTCCTCCAGTCATTGCAGAACTCTAACCAACGCCTTATGCGGTGGGCACTCTTTTTGCAACCCTACAGACTGTCCATTCGTCACATCCGGGGAGTTGAGAATGTGATGGCCGATGCGTTGTCTCGGGCCCCGGATGGGGCGGTGTGATTGTGTGCATGTCCATATCTTTGTCTTCTCTGTTTCTGTCTGTCCTTAATTTGCTGTCCAGGCGCCAGGATCTGCTGGAGGGTAGAACATGGAGGAGGCTGGTGGTGAGAGTCCAGTCTGGGGTTTAATGGTTGTGCCACCATGAGTGAATGATCACGGAGAAGTGTGCGTGCATGTGATTTTCCAGAGTGAATGAGTCATTTGTTACAGTTTGAATTTTTTCTTTATTGATTTGTTTTATTATTATTGGTGATGTGAGTTATAGTGAATCAGAGTACCATAAGTATGGGCCTCTGTTCTCTTAGGGGGGAGGTGTGACGCTCCAGCTTTACCATGCTGGGTTAATCACTAGCCCTCTTGGTCTGTCTGGTGTTTGGCAGCTCTTTTGTGTTTTGTATCTCGGCCTGCAGGGGGGAGCTCTAGGTTTCTGATGACGTGGCTAATTGGTGGCGTAATTGGAAGCTGGATAAAACCTGGACCTCGCAGTCCGCGAGGGGCCTCTTGCTCTGGCTTGCTCGACATCACACTTGCGGCTGCGCTCCCCACTGACACATCTTTTTGCATTACATTTCATTATACTGACATACACCACAGTTTTACTTTGGCACACATTTACTGACTTCTGTACATAGTTTATTTAATAAACCTATTTCTCGTTAAATATACTCCGGTGTGGTCTCCCCCTTTTATGTTGTGGCGGCCTTGAGCCAGGAAGTCATGACAATATGGCTGTGTAGTCTGTGCCATAAGATTTATTCCTGCAGGCTGCCCGTTTCGGCTGTCATACTTTTAAATGGCTTTGCAAGAAGTAGGCCTACATAGACCATAACTTGTACTACTGTCATCTTTAAGAACTTTTCCCAATATTCCCCATAGCCTATATCGCTTTTCCTGAAGGGGTGTCTTTATTATTTTAACTCGCGTCTTCAGCTTCTTTACTGTTGACTTACTGTATTGATGCTTTACTGTATTGATGCTAGCCTTCTCGTGATATTTTAAGTAGGCCTATTTGTAGAAAATATATATTTAATTAATTTTAACTGATCCGCCCGCAAATGACCCGAATATCATTGAAATATTTGGTTTATGACTCATAACCGCGGGTGACCTGCAAGCTTACGAGGGGAGTTGTGGGAGATTCAGGTAGGGTTGCGACTTTTGGGACTCGCCCACTCTGTCAAAGAGACGTGAATCATGTTTTGGCCTACAAACCTTTTAAAATATCGAAAACGGATCATTGATCAGGGGAAAAAATATCATGGATCAGGAAAAAATAATTTCCCTCGGCCCTCCCCCCAGGCCAAAACATTTCTCCTGGGCCTTCCCCTAAGGCTTAAAAAATTATCTTAGGCCCTCCCCCCCCTGACGACCGGCCCCTCCCCCCCCCCCCCCCCCCCCCCCCGGTAAATATCGCACAGTCCCTAAGTTCTGTGTGATAATACTGCACTTTGGTATGATATTAAAATGTCACATATGACTTTTGCAATGCTTATGTAACCTGCTACATTATCCCTTTATCATTAATGGGTAATAATTGGTACTTTGTCACACTGTCTTCCAGACTTGCTGACTGCAAACTCACATATAAGTCCTTTGAGATTGTGGCATCAGTTCTACAGTCACCAAACTCCCTGATAGAGCTTGACTTGAGTAATAATTACATGGGAGATTCTGGAGTTCAGCTTCTTTCAAAAGGACTGTCTAGTCCCAACTGCAAGCTGCATATATTAAGGTTGGTGATTGACATTTATTTATGGTGATCTATTTTCTCATAGTTTAAGAGAACCACATCAACATAACAGTCAAACAGTTAGCCTACATCACTTTGGTAGCCTGAGTAGCCTGTTATAAAATTGGTATATTAAAGTCATATCAAATCCTTTTTAATTATGTGGCCATCAGCACAGCCATTGATTGTGTACAAAGCAGTAACTGTCCTCCTCTGTCTTTCATAGCTTGTCCCATGACAGATAAGTGGTGATGATTGGTTCCTGGGTTTTTAGATATTTTGGAAATGGATTTAAATGGAAGGGTGGCCAGATGGATCTGCCAGGGCAAATTCAAATACGCTCTTAGATTAAAATGGGTTCCCAGGCCAACATGTGAGCCTCTTTCTGAGAGAATGTAAAAGGAGAAAAATTACACCTTTTAGCACTGCTGTCATGAATCAGAATTATGGCTGGTGAATATGGCTGAAAACTGTATCACAATATTATTATTATATAAGTATTTCATATCAGTCGATATCGCTAATTATTGAATTAAAAAAAAAAAAAATATTTCAGATAAGGACCAGAAGAAAAAAAAGTTCAATTTAAATACTTTTTAAACATTTTAAACTTAACCTTCCTCTGATTTTAATCACCTCAGTTATCAATCAAAGCAGAAGGGAAAAGAAATAGCAACACAATCATGAAAAACACTCAAATAAATAAATGTGCACGTAAGTCTGAATGAAAAGCAGCATTGGTTGAAGCCTGGAAATATTGTAAACAAAGTAGCTTAATTTGCTAGTTTATCATAGTCTACTAGACTGTTCAGTTTCCCCATGTGTGTTTAAGTTTCAAATGAATACTTTTGGACAGGCCCTTTTGAGTCTTGGAAAATACATTTCCATTTTCATCGGGATTGAGATGATTACAATTTAGCAACAGTTTTGAACAAATTCGTGCAGCGTGCTAATGATGCGGATTAAATAGCAATTTAGCCAGTCGTCTTGCACGATTGTGAATGTTTGGATTACATGTGCATGCTGACGAGGGATGCGCCTGTTGAGAGGGAGAGAGAGTGAGAGAGTGCACGGGGCAAGGACTCATTGAGAGTCTGTGTTGAGGTAGGCCTACTTCTATCGCCTACTCTTTTAGAGTTGCACAGACTAGCTACAATGCAAGATTAGCCTATTTATTTATGGACAACGTAAGGCGGGAGGTGTGTGTTGCTTTTAATTATCGAATGTTCTATCGAACATATTTTTTATTGATATCAATTACATGTCTATTGCGATACATATCACAATTTCAATATCCAACTAAAAATATAAGAACAATTTTCATGATACATTTGAACATGCTACCATGGAACATATTTTCATATGCATTGATGAATTTATGGGAGGCCGAGGGAAAAGTGGGAGTAGGCTATCACGCAAACACAGGGGAGAAGTGCTAATAGCCATTAGGTGCTCCACCATAACCGAGGTGAAGTTAGTTTGATATTTGATATTCGGATATTCGACAGATATTCAAAAAAAAAAAATATGCGGCCGGTTTCACCCCATGTTTGCAGACAATGTGAAAACAGATGACCTGTCTACTTGCTCCCAGCCGACCTTAGGGACTGTCTAAAAAGTACCTTCTGAATTACCTTCATAGTCTTTTTTGTCAATAGCTTTGACATCATGTGACCTAGTGACTCCAAACTAATTCAAAATAGTTATCCTATATGGGACTCATCAGACACACCTCTTTTTATAGTCACTATATGCACACAGTATTTTATATGAATATTTTAAAGAAAATACCTTATTTCCCATAAGAAATGGTCTCCTGTTTTCAATACCTCCCAAGCCATGTGACCTAGTGACTCCAAACCAATGCAGAACATTTATCCTATATGGGACTCATCAGACACACCTCTTTTTATAGTCACTGTATGCACACTGTATTTTATATGAATATTTTGTAAAAAAAATACATTATATCCTATATGAATGGTCCTCTTTTTTCATACCTCCCAAGTCATGTGACCTAGTGACTCCAAACCAATGGAGAATAGTTATCCTATATGGGACTCATCGGGCACACCTCTTTTTATGATCACTGGATGCACACTGTATTTTTTATGAATATTTTAAAGAAAATACATTATTTCATATAAGAAACAGTCTCCTTTTTTTCAATACCTCCCAGGTCATGTGACCTAGTGACTCCAAACCAATGCAGAATAGTTATCCTATATGGGACTCATCAGCCACACCTCTTTTTATGGTCACTGTATGCACACTGTATTTTATATTAATATTTTAAAGAAAATACATTATTTCATATAAGAAACAGTCTCCTTTTTTTCAATACCTCCCAGGTCATGTGACCTAGTGACTCCAAACCAATGCAGAAAAGTTATCCTATATGGGACTCATCTGGCACACCTCTTTTTATGGTCACTGTATGCACACTGTATTTTATATGAATATTTTGTAAAAAAATACATTATTTCCTATATGAATGGTCCTCTTTTTTCAATACCTCCCAAGTCATGTGACCTAGTGACTCCAAACCAATGCAGAATAGTTATCCTATATGGGACTCATCGGGCACACCTCTTTTTATAGTCACTGTATGCACACTGTATTTTATATGAATATTTTAAAGAAAATACATTATTTACCAAAATAAACTGTCTTTTTTTCAATACCTCCCAAGCCATGCGACTTAGTGACTCCAAACCAATGCAGAATAGTTATCCTATATGGGACTCATCGGGCACACCTCTTTTTATGGTCACTGTATGCACACTGTATTTTACATTAATATTTTAAAGAAAATACATTATTTCATATAAGAAACAGTCTCCTTTTTTTCAATACCTACCAAGCCATGTGACCTAGTGACTCCAAACCAATGCAGAATAGTTATCCTATATGGAACTCATCAGATACACCTCTTTTTATGGTCACTGTATGCACACTGTATTTTATATGAATATTTTAAAGAAAATACATTATTTACCAAAAGAAACTGTCTTTTTTTCAATACCTCCCAAGCCATGCGACCTAGTGACTCCAAACCAATGCAGAATAGTTATCCTATATGGGACTCATCGGGCACACCTCTTTTTATGGTCACTGTATGCACACTGTATTTTACATTAATATTTTAAAGAAAATACATTATTTCATATAAGAAACAGTCTCCTTTTTTTCAATACCTACCAAGCCATGTGACCTAGTGACTCCAAACCAATGCAGAATAGTTATCCTATATGGAACTCATCAGATACACCTCTTTTTATGGTCACTGTATGCACACTGTATTTTATATGAATATTTTGAAGAAAATACATTATTTCCCATAAGGAATGGTCTACTTTTTTTCAATACCTCCCAAGCCATGTGACCTAGGGACTCCAAACCAATGCAGAATAGTTATCCTATGTGGGACTAATTAGACACACCTCTTCTTATAGTCACTGTATGCACACTGTATTTTACATTAATATTTTAAAGAAAATACATTATTTCATATAAGAAACAGTCTCCTTTTTTTCAATACCTACCAAGCCATGTGACCTAGTGACTCCAAACCAATGCAGAATAGTTATCCTATATGGAACTCATCAGATACACCTCTTTTTATGGTCACTGTATGCACACTGTATTTTATATGAATATTTTAAAGAAAATACATTATTTACCAAAATAAACTGTCTTTTTTTCAATACCTCCCAAGCCATGCGACCTAGTGACTCCAAACCAATGCAGAATAGTTATCCTATATGGGACTCATCGGGCACACCTCTTTTTATGGTCACTGTATGCACACTGTATTTTACATTAATATTTTAAAGAAAATACATTATTTCATATAAGAAACAGTCTCCTTTTTTTCAATACCTACCAAGCCATGTGACCTAGTGACTCCAAACCAATGCAGAATAGTTATCCTATATGGAACTCATCAGATACACCTCTTTTTATGGTCACTGTATGCACACTGTATTTTATATGAATATTTTGAAGAAAATACATTATTTCCCATAAGGAATGGTCTACTTTTTTTCAATACCTCCCAAGCCATGTGACCTAGGGACTCCAAACCAATGCAGAATAGTTATCCTATGTGGGACTAATTAGACACACCTCTTCTTATAGTCACTGTATGCACACTGTATTTTATATGAATATTTTTAAGAAAATACATTATTTGCCACCATGAATGGTCTCCTTTTTTCAATACCTCGCAAGCTTATTTCTCGCTAGACATCACAGATCAACATAGAACTGTTCTGCTATGTGATACTAATCAGACACGTCAATGTGAAATAATATTTTGCATGAACTATTATATTTAATTTTTTTAAAAGAATCATGTTTATTTCCTATGGAAAACAGCTTTTTGCTCAATAGCTGCCATATAAGGGGTCCTAGACAACACAGATCAATCCAGAACTGTTCTGCTATGGGGTACTTATCAGACACACCTAAATATGAAAAATGATTGGGCATCTACTATTATATGGAAGGTATTGAGAAAACACAGTTTCCATAGGAAATAAATGGGTACTATAAAATAGTATGTGCAAAAATTATATTAATTTGAGGTTTGTCTGATTAGTCCCATAAAGGATATTCTGCATTGGTTTGGTGTCCCTACGTCACTTCCCTTGGGAGGGGGGGAGGGGGTATTGAAAAAGGAGACCATTCCTTATAGGAAACGATGTATTTTCTTTAAAATATTAATATAAAATAGAGTGTGCTTTCAATGGTTATAGGAAGAGGTGTGTCTGATGAGTCCCATATAGGGTAACTATTCTGCATTGGTTTGGAGTCACTAGGTCACATGGCTTGGGAGGTATTGAAAAAAGGAGACCATTCCTTATGGGAAATAATGTATTTTCTTTAAAATATTAATGTAAAATACAGTGTGCATACAGTGACCATAAAAAGAGGTGTGCCCGATGAGTCCCATATAGGATAACTATTCTGCATTGGTTTGGAGCAACTAGGTCGCATGACTTGGGAGGTATTGAAAAAAGAGGACCATTCATATAGGAAATAATGTATTTTTTTACAAAATATTCATATAAAATACAGTGTGCATACAGTGACCATAAAAAGAGGTGTGCCCGATGAGTCCCATATAGGATAACTATTCTGCATTGGTTTGGAGTCACTAGGTCGCATGACTTGGGAGGTATTGAAAAAAGAGGACCATTCATATAGGAAATAATGTATTTTTTTACAAAATATTCATATAAAATACAGTGTGCATACAGTGACCATAAAAAGAGGTGTGCCCGATGAGTCCCATATAGGATAACGATTCTGCATTGGTTTGGAGTCACTAGGTCACATGACTTGGGAGGTATTGAAAAAAGAGGACCATTCATATAGAATATAAAGTATTTTTTTTTTACAAAATATTCATATAAAATTCAGTGACTATAAAAAGAGGTGTGTCTGATGAGTCCCATATAGGATAAATATTCTGCATTGGTTTGGAGTCACTAGGTCACATGGCTTGGGAGTTATTGAAAAAAGGAGACCATTTCTTATGGGAAATAAGGTCTTTTCTTTAAAATATTCATATAAAATACAGTGTGCATACAGTGACTATAAAAAGAGGTGTGCCCGATGAGTCCCATATAGGATAACTATTCTGCATTGGTTTGGAGTCACTAGGTCACATGACTTGGGAGGTATTGAAAAA
The DNA here is from genome assembly GCF_046254945.1 of Alosa pseudoharengus. NCBI lineage: Eukaryota > Metazoa > Chordata > Actinopteri > Clupeiformes > Clupeidae > Alosa > Alosa pseudoharengus. The sequence continues at coordinate 19,708,144 of NW_027468564.1, read as the reverse complement.
AGAGGACCATTCATATAGAATATAATGTATTTTTTTTTACAAAATATTCATATAAAATACAGTGACTATAAAAAGAGGTGTGTCTGATGAGTCCCATATAGGATAAATATTCTGCATTGGTTTGGAGTCACTAGGTCACATGGCTTGGGAGGTATTGAAAAAATGAGACCATTTCTTATGGGAAATAAGGTATTTTCTTTAAAATATTCATATAAAATACAGTGTGCATACAGTGACTATAAAAAGAGGTGTGTCTGATGAGTCCCATATAGGATAAATATTCTGCATTGGTTTGGAGTCACTAGGGCGCATGGCTTGGGAGGTATTGAAAAAAAGGAGACTGTTTCTGATATGAAATAATGTATTATCTTTAAAATATTCATATAAAATACAGTGTGCATACAGTGATCATAAAAAGAGGTGTGCCCGATAAGTCCCATATAGGATAACTATTCTGCATTGGTTTGGAGTCACTAGGTCACATGACTTGGGAGGTATTGAAAAAAGAGGACCATTCATATAGAATATAATCTATTTTTTTTTACAAAATATTCATATAAAATACAGTGACTATAAAAAGAGGTGTGTCTGATGAGTCCCATATAGGATAAATATTCTGCATTGGTTTGGAGTCACTAGGTCACATGGCTTGGGAGGTATTGAAAAAAGGAGACCATTTCTTATGGGAAATAAGGTCTTTTCTTTAAAATATTCATATAAAATACAGTGTGCATACAGTGACTATAAAAAGAGGTGTGCCCGATGAGTCCCATATAGGATAACTATTCTGCATTGGTTTGGAGTCACTAGGTCACATGACTTGGGAGGTATTGAAAAAAGAGGACCATTTCTTATGGGAAATAAGGTCTTTTCTTTAAAAAAAATCATATAAAATACAGCGTGCATACAGTCGCTATAAAAAGAGGTGTGTCTGATGAGTCCCATATAGGATAACAATTCTGCATTGGTTTGGAGTCACTAGGTCACATGACTTGGGAGGTATTGAAAAAAGAGGACCATTCATATATGAAACAATGTATTTTTTTACAAAATATTCATATAAAAATACAGTGTGCATACAGTGACCATAAAAAGAGGTGTGCCCGATGAGTCCCATAAAGGATAACTATTCTGCATTGGTTTGAAGTCACTAGTTCGCATGGCTTGGGAGGTATTGAAAAAAAGGAGACCGTTTCTTATGGTAAATAATGTATTATCTTTAAAATATTCATATAAAATACAGTGTGCATACAGTGATCATAAAAAGAGGTGTGCCCGATAAGTCCCATATAGGATAACTATTCTGCATTGGTTTGGAGTCACTAGGTCACATGACTTGGGAGGTATTGAAAAAAGAGGACCATTCATATAGAATATAATGTATTTTTTTTTACAAAATATTCATATAAAATACAGTGACTATAAAAAGAGGTGTGTCTGATGAGTCCCATATAGGATAAATATTCTGCATTGGTTTGGAGTCACTAGGTCACATGGCTTGGGAGGTATTGAAAAAATGAGACCATTTCTTATGGGAAATAAGGTCTTTTCTTTAAAATATTCATATAAAATACAGTGTGCATACAGTGACCATAAAAAGAGGTGTGCCCGATGAGTCCCATATAGGATAACTATTCTGCATTGGTTTGGAGTCACTAGGTCACATGACCTGGGAGGTATTGAAAAAAAGGAGACTGTTTCTAATATGAAATTGTAGTGAATGTGACCGGCATAATTCACCTTTGTTATTAAGTGTGGTTCTACACACCGTTCATATTAAACACAGCACTTTGTTCTGTCTGTAGTTACTTCATGTAACTATAACTGTTCAGGGATCGCGGTCCCTTTAAATGTTATGAATGTGTGATGACGTGTAGCCCCATGCCTGTTTTGTTGCTGGACAGTTATAGTTACATGAAGTAACTACAGACAGAACAAAGTGCTGTGTTTAATATGAACGGTGTGTAGAACCACACTTAATAACAAAGGTGAATTATGCCGGTCACATTCACTACAAAATAATGTTTTTTCTTTAAAATATTAATATAAAATACAGTGTGCATACAGTGACTATAAAAAGAGGTGTGTCTGATGAGTCCCATATAGGATAACAATTCTGCATTGGTTTGGAGTAACTAGGTCACATGACCTGGGAGGTATTGAAAAAAAGAAGACTTTTTCTTATATGAAATAATGTATTTTCTTTAAAATATTCATAAAAAATACAGTGTGCATACAGTGATCATAAAAAGAGGTGTGCCCAATAAGTCCCATATAGGATAACTATTCTGCATTGGTTTGGAGTCACTAGGTCACATGACTTGGGAGGTATTGAAAAAAGAAGACCATTCATATAGGATATAATGTATTTTTTTTACAAAATATTCATATAAAATACAGTGTGCATACAGTGACTATAAAAAGAGGTGTGTCTGATGAGTCCCATATAGGATAAATATTCTGCATTGGTTTGGAGTCACTAGGTCACATGGCTTGGGAGCAGGGCATGAAATTGGCACCCGCCCACACGCCAAATGCGGGTAACTTTTGTGATTGGCGGGTGAAACTGTCAATGTACCTGCCACGTTGGTGGGTAGCCAATAAGACAACACAACACTGAGCAAGGAGATGCACTGTCCAGATTGCCGTTTGTAGGCTATGGCTCGGAGAAAGCGAGATCAAACCCATTTGCAGGGGTGGGTAGCCTAACGCGTTACATTTTTTTTTTCGAGGAACGGCAAACGACTTTCCTTTTTCAAAACGGTAGCCTACTTTTACTCTTACTCAAGTACATTTTTGAGCCAATAATCTACTCTTTTACTCCGCTACATTTCAATTGCCTTACATTACGAGTACAAGTTTATGGAGAAAGTATCTCGAAGAGGGAAAAGCGCACCTCTCCCTTGGAGAAAAGAAACAGGGCTTCAGAATGCGTTAGCCCACGATTATAAAAGTAATGCCTGGCCTAGCTAACAGCTCAGTTAACACAATGACGTACAGTTGCTGCATCTTCTGGTGAGGCTGCCAGAGTAGCAACGAGACTAACGGAAACTTTCACGTATATTCATTTCTGGCCAGCATCGTTCAACAATCACATTGGACAAGGAAAGTAGGCCTACAACTTAAGAGTGAACCTGACGAAGCATAGGCGAAACACGTTGTTCACTAAAAATAAACCAGCAGAGAAATCCCACCAGTGTGCGGTGATACTTCATTTTCCTTTTAATCTATTGACGACTGCACCTCACCAGCAACTGGAAGGCTGTGCACAGGAACTTTATCCTTCTTAGGCCTACAACTTAATTTACAAGCAAATCAAATGCACTGGAAATCGAGCATACAAGTTAGAAAAAGCCTAGCATTCATTTATGTAGCCTCAATGTTGCAGGACATGACATGAGACGGTCGGCTGAGAAAACAGATAGCCTGCCCAGACAGTCGCTCTGCCCGAGTGGATATGCCTAGGCTATTATAGCCTAAATATAGGTCTACCCATAATATAGCCATTGTTTTTAGTTTACATTGTCTGTATGGTGGAGTTATAACCAGACTTCTAGCAATGCAAAGCAGAAGAATCAGCTGCAATGTATTGGAAGACTGCTTTTCAATCCATAGCCACGTAATGCTTATTCTGGCTATGACAAAGTATATATAAATATAAATATAAAATATATTTGAATTGGGCTTTTAAAATATGTTTGACTATATGATTAGCCTACAGGAGGAGAAAAGCAAATAGGCATAATGAATACTTTTGTATCCCTTTAAAGGTCCATCAAAAATATAAAAATGTAGGCCTACAAAAAAGTAACTTGTTAGGCCTACTTCAGTAGTTTATTAACAAAGTACTTTTTTACTTTTACTTGAGTACTGCAATGTGTATTCTGTACAAGTTCAAGAACCATTCTTATGCATTTTCTGAGTCGTTCACCTTTATTTTGGGCACAAAATAATTTTGGCTGGTAAAAAAACACTGTGGCAGGTGGATTTCAAAATTCACCTGCCACAGTAGCTGGTGGACAAAAAAGTTAACTTCAGGCCCTGCTTGGGAGGTATTGAAAAAAGGAGACCATTTCTTATGGGAAATAAGGTCTTTTCTTTAAAATATTCATATAAAATACTGTGTGCATATAGTGACTATAAAAAGAGGTGTGTCTGATGAGTCCCATATAGGATAACTATTTTGAATTGGTTTGAAGTCACTAGGTCACATGATGTCAAAGCTATTGACAAAAAAGACTATGAAGGTAATTCAGAAGGTACTTTTTAGACGGTCCCTAAGGTCGGTTGGGAGCAAGTAGACAGGTCATCTGTTTGTACATTGTCTGCAAACACGGGGTGAAACCGGCCGCATAATGTTTTTTTTTGAATATCTGTCGAATATCCGAATATCAAATATCAAACTAACTTCACCTCGGTGAATAGCGAAAGCAAAGATGTTCTGCTTACCTGTGCATCATTTGCCTCTGTCGCCCTGGGCCTCACAAAACCGAGGTGAAGTTAGTTTGATATTTGATATTCGGATATTCGACAGATTTTCAAAAAAAAAATGTATGCGGCCAGTTTCACCCCGTGTTTGCAGACAATGTACAAACAGATGACCTGTCTACTTGCTCCCAGCCGACCTTAGGGACAGTCTAAAAAGTACCTTCTGAATTACCTTCATAGTCTTTTTTGTCAATAGCTTTGACATCATGTGACCTAGTGACTCCAAACCAATGCAGAATATTTATCCTATATGGGACTCATCAGACACACCCCTTTTTTGATAGTCTGTATGCACACTGTATTTTATATGAATATTTAGTAAAAAAAATACATTATATCCTATATGAATGGTCCTCTTTTTTCAATACCTCCCAAGTCATGTGAACTAGTGACTCCAAACCAATGCAGAATAGTTATCCTATATGGGACTCATCGGGCACACCTCTTTTTATGGTCACTGTATGCACACTGTATTTTACATTAATATTTTAAAGGAAATACTTTATTTCATATAAGAAACAGTCTCCTTTTTTTCAATACCTCCCAGGTCATGTGACCTAGTGACTCCAAACCAATGCAGAATTGTTATCCTATATGGGACTCATCGGGCACACCTCTTTTTATGATCACTGTATGCACACTGTATTTTATATGAATATTTTGTAAAAAAAATACATTATTTACCATAAGAAACGGTCTCCTTTTTTTTCAATACCTCCCAAGCCATGCGACCTAGTGACTCCAAACCAATGCAGAATAGTTATCCTATATGGGACTCATCGGGCACACCTCTTTTTATAGTCACTGTATGCACACTGTATTTTATATTAATATTTTAAAGAAAATACATTATTTCATATAAGAAACAGTCTCCTTTTTTTCAATACCTCCCAGGTCATGTGACCTAGTGACTCCAAACCAATGCAGAATAGTTATCCTATATGGGACTCATCGGGCACACCTCTTTTTATGGTCACTGTATGCACACTGTATTTTATATGAATATTTTAAAGAAAATACATTATTTCCCATAAGGAATGGTCTCCTTTTTTTCAATACCTCCTAAGCCATGTGACCTAGTGTCTCCAAACCAATGCAGAATAGTTATCCTATATGGGACTCATCAGACACACCTCTTTTTATGGTCACTGTATGCACACTGTATTTTATATGAATATTTTGTAAAAAAAATACGTTATTTCCTATATGAATGGTCCTCTTTTTTCAATACCTCCCAAGTCATGTGACCTAGTGACTCCAAACCAATGCAGAATAGTTATCCTATATGGGACTCATCGGGCACACCTCTTTTTATGGTCACTGTATGTACACTGTATTTTTTATGAATATTTTAAAGAAAATACATTATTTCATATAAGAAACAATCTTCTTTTTTTCAATACCTCCCAGGTCATGTGACCTAGTGACTCCAAACCAATGCAGAATTGTTATCCTATATGGGACTCATCAGACACACCTCTTTTTATAGTCACTGTATGCACACTGTATTTTATATTAATATTTTAAAGAAAATACATTATTTCATATAAGAAACAGTCTCCTTTTTTTCAATACCTCCCAGGTCATGTGACCTAGTGACTCCAAACCAATGCAGAATAGTTATCCTATATGGGACTCATCGGGCACACCTCTTTTTATGGTCACTGTATGCACACTGTATTTTATATGAATATTTGGTAAAAAAATACATTATTTCCTATATGAATGGTCCTCTTTTTTCAATACCTCCCAAGTCATGTGACCTAGTGACTCCAAACCAATGCAGAATAGTTATCCTATATGGGACCCATCGGGCACACCTCTTTTTATGGTCACTGTATGCACACTGTATTTTATATGAATATTTTAAAGAAAATACATTATTTCCCATGAGGAATGGTCTCCTTTTTTTCAATACCTCCCAAGCCATGTGACCTAGTGACTCCAAACCAATGCAGAATAGTTACCCTATATGGGACTCATCAGACACACCTCTTCCTATAACCATTGAAAGCACACTATTTTATATTAATATTTTAAAGAAAATACATCGTTTCCTATAAGGAATGGTCTCCTTTTTCAATACCCCCCCCCCCCCCAAGGGAAGTGACGTAGGGACACCAAACCAATGCAGAATATCCTTTATGGGACTAATCAGACACACCTCAAATTAATATAATTTTTGCACGTACTATTTTATAGTACCCATTTGTTTCCTATGGAAACTGTGTTTTCTCAATACCTTCCATATAATAGTAGATGCCAAATCATTTTTCATATTGAGGTGTGTCTGATAAGTACCCCATAGCAGAACAGTTCTGTATTGATCTGTGTTGTCTAGGACCCCTTATATGGCAGCTATTGAGCAAAAAGCTGTTTTCCATAGGAAATAAATATGATAGTTCATGCAAAATATTATTTCACATTGACATGTGTCTGATTATTATCACATAGCAGAACAGTTCTATGTTGATCTGTGATGTCTAGCGAGAAAAAAGCTTGCGAGGTATATATATGAAAAAAGAGGACCATTCATATAGGAAATAATGTATTTTTTTTACAAAATATTCATATAAAATACAGTGTGCATACAGTGACCATAAAAAGAGGTGTGCCTGATGAGTCCCATATAGGATAACTATTCTGCATTGGTTTGGATTCACTAGGTCGCATGGCTTGGGAGGTATTGAAAAAAAGGAGACCGTTTCTTATGGTAAATAATGTATTATCTTTAAAATATTCATATAAAATACAGTGTGCATACAGTGATCATAAAAAGAGGTGTGCCCGACGAGTCCCATATAGGATAACAATTCTGCATTGGTTTGGAGTCACTAGGTCACATGACCTGGGAGGTATTGAAAATAAGGAGACTGTTTCTTATATGAAATAATGTATTATCTTTAAAATATTCATATAAAATACAGTGTGCATACAGTGATCATAAAAAGAGGTGTGCCTGATGAGTCCCATATAGGATAACAATTCTGCATTGGTTTGGAGTCACTAGGTCACATGACTTGGGAGGTATTGAAAAAAAGGAGACTGTTTCTTATATGAAATAATGTATTTTCTTTAAAATATTCATATAAAATACAGTGTGCATACAGTGACTATAAAAAGAGGTGTGCCCGATGAGTCCTATATAGGATAATTATTCTGCATTGGTTTGGAGTCACTAGGTCACATGACCTGGGAGGTATTGAAAAAAAGGAGACTGTTTCTTATATGAAATAATGTATTTTCTTTAAAATATTCATAAAAAATATAGTGTGCATACAGTGACCATAAAAAGAGGTGTGCCCGATGAGTTCCATATAGGATAACTATTCTGCATTGGTTTGGAGTCCCTAGGTCACATGGCTTGGGAGGTATTGAAAAAAAGGAGTCTGTTTCTTATATGAAATAATGTATTTTATTAAAAGAATTCATATAAAATACAGTGTGCATACAGTTGCTATAAAAAGAGGTGTGTCTGATGAGTCCCATATAGGATAACTATTCTGCATTGGTTTGGAGTCACTAGGTCGCATGGCTTGGGAGGTATTGAAAAAAAGGAGACCGTTTCTTATGGTAAATAATGTATTTTCTTTAAAATATTCATATAAAATACAGTGTGCATACAGTGACAATAAAAAGAGGTGTGCCCGATGAGTCCCATATAGGATAACTATTCTGCATTGGTTTGGAGTCACTAGGTCACATGACTTGGGAGGTATTGAAAAAAGAGAACCATTCATATAGGAAATAATGTATTTTTTTTACAAAATATTCATATAAAATACAGTGTGCATACAGTGACCATAAAAAGAGGTGTGCCCGATGAGTCCCATATAGGATAACTATTCTGCATTGGTTTGGAGTCACTAGGTCACATGACTTGGGAGGTATTGAAAAAAGAGGACCATTCATATAGGAAATAATGTATTTTTTTTACAAAATATTCACATAAAATACAGTGTGCATACAATGACCATAAAAAGAGGTGTGTCTGATGAGTCCCATATAGGATAACTATTCTGCATTGGTTTGGAGTCACTAGGTCACATGGCTTGGTAGGTATTGAAAAAAGGAGACTGTTTCTTATATGAAATAATGTATTTTCTTTAAAATATTAATGTAAAATACAGTGTGCATACAGTGACCATAAAAAGAGGTGTGCCTGATGAGTCCCATATAGGATAACTATTCTGCATTGGTTTGGAGTCACTAGGTCGCAAGGCTTGGGAGGTATTGAAAAAAGGGAGGCCGTTTCTTATGGTAAATAATGTATTTTCTTTAAAATATTCATATAAAATACAGTGTGCATACAGTGACTATAAAAAGAGGTGTGCCCAATGAGTCCCATATAGGATAACTATTCTGCATTGGTTTGGAGTCACTAGGTCACATGAATTGGGAGGTATTGAAAAAAGAGGACCATTCATATAGGAAATAATGTATTTTTTTCACAAAATATTCATATAAAATACAGTGTGCATACAGTGACCATAAAAAGAGGTGTGCCCGATGAGTCCCATATAGGATAACTATTCTGCATTGGTTTGGAGTCACTAGGTCACATGACTTGGGAGGTATTGAAAAAAGAGGACCATTCATATAGGAAATAATGTATTTTTTTTACAAAATATTCATATAAAATACAGTGTGCATACAGTGACCATAAAAAGAGGTGTGCCTGATGAGTCCCATATAGGATAACTATTCTGCATTGGTTTGGATTCACTAGGTCGCATGGCTTGGGAGGTATTGAAAAAAAGGAGACCGTTTCTTATGGTAAATAATGTATTATCTTTAAAATATTCATATAAAATACAGTGTGCATACAGTGATCATAAAAAGAGGTGTGCCCGACGAGTCCCATATAGGATAACAATTCTGCATTGGTTTGGAGTCACTAGGTCACATGACCTGGGAGGTATTGAAAATAAGGAGACTGTTTCTTATATGAAATAATGTATTATCTTTAAAATATTCATATAAAATACAGTGTGCATACAGTGACTATAAAAAGAGGTGTGCCCGATGAGTCCTATATAGGATAATTATTCTGCATTGGTTTGGAGTCACTAGGTCACATGACCTGGGAGGTATTGAAAAAAAGGAGACTGTTTCTTATATGAAATAATGTATTTTCTTTAAAATATTCATAAAAAATATAGTGTGCATACAGTGACCATAAAAAGAGGTGTGCCCGATGAGTCCCATATAGGATAACTATTCTGCATTGGTTTGGAGTCCCTAGGTCACATGGCTTGGGAGGTATTGAAAAAAAGGAGTCTGTTTCTTATATGAAATAATGTATTTTATTAAAAGAATTCATATAAAATACAGTGTGCATACAGTTGCTATAAAAAGAGGTGTGTCTGATGAGTCCCATATAGGATAACTATTCTGCATTGGTTTGGAGTCACTAGGTCGCATGGCTTGGGAGGTATTGAAAAAAAGGAGACCGTTTCTTATGGTAAATAATGTATTTTCTTTAAAATATTCATATAAAATACAGTGTGCATACAGTGACAATAAAAAGAGGTGTGCCCGATGAGTCCCATATAGGATAACTATTCTGCATTGGTTTGGAGTCACTAGGTCACATGACTTGGGAGGTATTGAAAAAAGAGAACCATTCATATAGGAAATAATGTATTTTTTTTACAAAATATTCATATAAAATACAGTGTGCATACAGTGACCATAAAAAGAGGTGTGCCCGATGAGTCCCATATAGGATAACTATTCTGCATTGGTTTGGAGTCACTAGGTCACATGACCTGGGAGGTATTGAAAAATAGAACTGTTTCTTATATGAAATAATGTATTTTCTTTAAAATATTCATAAAAAATACAGTGTGCATACAGTGACCATAAAAAGAGGTGTGCCCGATGAGTCCCATATAGGATAACTATTCTGCATTGGTTTAGAGTCACTAGGTCGCATGGCTTGGGAGGTATTGAAAAAAAGGAGACCGTTTCTTATGATAAATAATGTATTATCTTTAAAATATTCATATAAAATACAGTGTGCATACAGTGACTATAAAAAGAAGTGTGTCTGATGAGTCCCATATAGGATAACTATTTTGAATTGGTTTGGAGTCACTAGGTCACATGATGTCAAAGCTATTGACAAAAAAGACTATGAAGGTAATTCAGAAGTTACTTTTTAGACGGTCCCTATGGTCGGCTGGGAGCAAGTAGACACGTCATCTGTTTGTACATTGTCTGCAAACACGGGGTGAAACCGGCAGCATAATTTTTTTTTTTTGAATATCTGTCGAATATCCGAATATCAAATATCAAACTAACTTCACCTCGGTCCTCACAAAACTGTTCAGCCATCCCAGTTCCTGCAGGATTGGCGCAGGCCTGCGTCCGGCAGCACCACCACTGCTTGCCAGTGCCTGTGACCTCTTCTTTGCTTTCCCAAAGCGGTCCCGGAGGTTCTTCCAGACCTTTCTGCATCGGGCTTCATCCTTTCCCAATGTCATGGCGATTTCTCGCCATGAATCCTGGCACCTCTGGACATCTCTGTGTTCCTTCAGGGCAGGATCATAGAGATGCCTGCGGAGGCGCACTTGCTCGGCAAGCTTGCACTCGACGTTGTCCATGTCTTTTCGTTTCCGCTCTGTCGCGCGCCGATCACAAAAAGGACTGGTGCAAATTCCCTGGACGCGGCACTTTAAAACGTCGCGCGCCGGCGATATCGACGTCACACTCCCGGCCGGGAACCTGAAGGGGGGTAAGGGTTTTGGGGTGGGGTGTGTGTGTGTGTGTGTGTGGGGGGGGGGGGGGGGGGGGGGTGCTCAAGTACCTGCCCCTTGCCCCTAATGTGTTGCGAGCCTGCTCGGAGAAGTTGGCTGGTGTCTTCACCAACATCTTTAACATGTCTCTGGCCCACTCAACAGTCCCCCACAGTTTTAAATCTGCCACTATTGTTCCGGTGCCTAAACAGTGCACAGCCAAAGAACTGAATTACTTCCTTCCGGTTGCACTGACACCCTTTATTGCAAAATGTTTTGAGAGGCTGGTCCTGAAATCATGTCTGCCTGCTACACTGGACCCGTATCAATTTGCCTACCGATGCAACAGATCAACAGAGGATGCCATCTCCACAGCGCTCCATCTGGCACTCACCCACCTAGACAGTCCCAATACATATGCAGAATGCTGTTCATTGACTTCAGTTCAGCATTCAACAGTGTGATCCTCTCCAAGCTGATCTCCAAGGTCAGCCAGCTTGGCATCAGCAACTCACTCTGCAGCTGGATTATGGACTTCCTTACTAACAGACCCCATGACTGTTAGATTAGGAAGTCTCTCCTCCTCCACCATCACCCTGAACACTGGCGTGCCACAGGGCTGTGTGTTGAGCCCTCTGCTCCACTCCCTCTTCACTCATGACTGCACCCCTGTTTATGGCTCCAATGCTACAGTATAATCAAGTTCGCAGATGACACCACAGTGGTGGGCCTGATCAGAGAAGAGGATGAAATAGCATAGAGATGAGGTTCAGCACCTAGCTTTGTGGTGCAAAGACAATAACCTGGCACTCAATAACCAGAAGACCAAGGAGATCATCCTTGGTGTCTAGCTTTAATTTCCATGGGGTCCACATCACTGAAAATCTTTCTGGTTCTCTCAACTCTTCCAGTCTGGTGAAGAAGGCACATCAGCGCCTTCACTTTTTACGAACCCTGAAGAAAGCACACCTATGTCCTATAGGATCCTAACAGACTTCTACCGTTGTACCATTGAGAGCATAGTCACTAACTGCATCTCTGTACGGTACGGCAACTGCAGCACTGCTGATCACAAGGCACTACAAAGAGTAGTGAAATCTGCTCTATTGGCTCCCAACTCCCCTCCATCCATGACACATATCATAAACGCTGTGCAAACAAAGCCAAATCCATTGTCAAGGATGCCACCCACCCAAACCAGGGTCTTTTCAGTCTACTCCCATCTGGCAAGCGATACAGGAGCCTGCGCTCCCGCACCAGCAGGCTCAGATAGAGCTTCTTTGCAGAGGCTGTAACACTGCTGAACAAAACCTCACCTCCTGTCTAGCATTTGCACTTTAGCTGTTACTAGTTTACCTGTTTACTTTTTTACTACTGCACTGTTTACTAGTTTACATTGACTGTATTGCACTGCTTACCTGTTTACATTACTCCTACACTGTTTCACCTATGACTTTGCACTGCTACCCATACTATACATTATATTTATATATATATATATATATATATATATATATATATATATATATATATATATATATATATATATATATATGTATTTTATATTCCATAGTCTGCCCATAAACTGAGCAATATACTGTACATATATATTATATGTATATATTAGTTAAATAGAATGTCTATTTATACTCACTCTATTTATCTCTAGACATGTCATCTAACCTGTATTTATCCAACTATACACTGTACATTATTAATCTCTATTAATCTCTCTACCAGCACTTGGTTCTTAATGCTTCTTTGCACTTCTGGTTGGATGTCAACTGCATTTCATTGGCTCTGTACCTGTACTCTGCTAAATGACAATAAAGGGTCATTCCACGTCAACTCAGCCACCCATGTACATGACACCTCTCAGATTTTGCTGAAAAGCAGAATATGCCTTATGTTACCAAAACAAAGGAATCTGACGTTTCAGGTCAATATCTCAAACGGTTTGCCTGTGGCGTCCATTTGAATTTCGGGTGCCTTTTGGCCTTTTTGGAAGCCCATAACCAGAGCCGGACAGTAACGGAGTACATTTACTTGAATACAGTACTTGAGTACAGTTTTGAGGGATCTGTACTTTACTCGAGTATCATTTTTGGGGAGTACTCATGACTTTACTCAAGTACATTTGAGAGGCAAATATTGTACTCTTTACACCACTACATTTCTATCCATAGCCGTGAGTACCCGTTACTACTACTAAAAAAAAGGAAAAAGCAAAAATCTCGGAAACCCTCAATTTGTTGTTTCCCTCTCAAACGTGATTGGATTGTGCAGGCGCCACTGATTGGGACAGCCTATCAGCAATCACCTTCAGCTTTCCGCCAAAGTCAACTCCATGGTTAGATTTAGATAAGAGATGAAACCATGGACGAAACAATGGATGAAGACGCAGCAGGTCCATCCCGGGAATGTGCCAACCTGTGGCCCCACCTTGCCAGACTATTTCAATTTTTTGAACAAGTTAATGATAGTTTTCACTTCAAATGTTTAAATTAAAGTATTTTGTATTTGAAATACGTATATACATGTATTAGAAATACTGCCCATCCCTGGCAACATGGTAAAAAGATATAAATGACTTGATTTTACTTTCAATTCCTTTTACATTCTCCAAGGTATTAACATTAACATTTTTCATAACTCCATGTAGGATGTTTCTGAAATGTAAGCACTGTGGCAGTAGTAATGCAATATTTAGAAAATGTACTCTTGTACTCTTGATACTCAAGTACTTTTAAAAACAAGTACTTCAGTACTTTTACTTAAGTAGACATCTGACTGTTGTACTTTTACTTGTACTTGAGTAAAATTTAGCAAAGGGTATCTGTACTTTTACTCAAGTAATGAAGCTGTGTACTCTGTCCGCCTCTGCCCATAACGTCTGTTCTAATAGTGGTAGAAGGCTGGAAACTGGTGTGGTAGTTCATTGTAGCCTGTACTATACAATTGGAGGCAGAAAATGGAGGCAGAATCAAGATTCCTTACTGTTTGGGTGAGATGTGGGTCACCAAAGTCCTAAAAAATGTTGACGGCATGTGTGATTTTTCACTTTTTGGGTGGCCCTAGCACCACAATTATTATTTATTCTAAGCAGGATTATTTGTTATATGTGGGAACCTTGCTCTTGCCAAAATGAATTTGAAGGGTATTGTACCACTGGTGGGGGTTTTATGGGGGTCCAAAAACCCTCTCCGGCAGAGGTGACTCTTTTGGAACCCCATATTTGGACCCCAAAATGACCATGTGGGCACTTGATGATCCTAACGGGATTTATACCAGATAAAGATATTGTTCTTTCTTTTAATGAAATAAAACCTTTGACTATGAAGCTCCATAATATGAATTTTATTCTTCATAATGCACCATTTTGGACATTGTTTCCAGAAATCTGGAATGCAGATCAGGGAGAATTTAGTGATGATAAAGCATGAAAATAGTGGAAATAACTTAGTATTATGCTCAGTGATGGCAAACAATTAAATGACCATAAGTGACAATGCACCAATTATCAAAACTTCATCAAGTTAAAAATAGGCTTTTTGTTTTACTTTAGTGGTTTATGTTACATTTGTGTTATAATTTGCATGTTATATAAATGTAAGATTAATCACAATCATAAAACAATAGTTAATTTATATATGGGGGGGGGGGGGTATTATTGTATAGGCCTTGGTTAGTTGTGGCCCTGATTGTTGGACATGAAAGTCCACAGAGAACAAATGAACAAAAATAATAATGCCATGTAAATTATAGATCTTTAAGTTTAGTCTGATGCAAATTATATTCAAAATGTTCAAAACGTTTCAATATTTTTAAATAAGGTTTAAAATATAGTTCCATAATAGAAGCGTCCGCTAAATTAAACATAGGCATACATGTAGGCTAAATTACGCTGTCTAACACTCTGACAACCCATGACATCTCCAGAATAAACCAAGCTGATGAAATGTGGTCATTGGTTCAGGTTGTTGCTAGGGTGCCTACGAGTAGGCCTACGATCCACCAATGACATGCACGCATCTCTCTTTTTTTTTTTGAGTGCGTTGCTAAGAGAGACAGAAAACAGTAGACTTCACTGACGGGAAACATTGCAAGGCAATCTACGTGGCATCAGGTGATTTTTTCCCTTTTCAGTTACAAAGTTGCATGTGTCGGTATGTGGCTACTATTTTGTTCTTGCGGTTTGTTGAGGCATTAACGTAGCCTACATTCGTAGTAGGCTACGATTTCTCCTCGAAATGAAATGCCTGTTGGAAGGTGTCACTAACTTAATTAGATGTAGGCTAGGCTAGCCTATGTGTTGCTGCCTTCATAAGTTACACGTCCAAGGTTTCTGTTGAATTCGTTTAATCTAAGCCTGCTTGCAGGCACATCCATGCGTTCTTTTTTCAGCTGTGTTAGTTAATAAGTAAGGGGGTCTCCGTTGACAAACATGACCGCAGGCAGCATCACCGTGCCGCTCATCATTCCGATCCGGGTGCCGCCGCCGGGAAAAGTCAAACATGAGATAGACACTGCCACACCGGTCGAGATCAAATCAGGTAACTTGCATGCATCACGTTACTTCCCAACGCCATGGCAAGCTTACAATTAATATGTTACAACAGCACAAGTGTGTAACGAGAATGGAAAGAATTTGCAGTGCAGGTCCTGTGTAGCTATTGCACAACTTGTTGAACATTGTAACTGCACATGATATATTAGCCTACCTCATATTATGGAAATTGTGCATTTTGTGATCAAAAACATCACCTTTCTGCCAGTGTTAGTACTACCTAAAGGCTATACCAATAGTATAGCCTTCTGTAATTTCCAATAATAAGTAGGTTAGCCAGACTAATACTATGTGGTCAACTAGGCTACTTTAGGCTATGTGTGTCACTTGTAAGGCCAATGTGTTGTCTGTAAGGCCAGTCACTCTTATTTCTTATTTCTAGGCTAGTTATTGGAAGGTCTATATTATTTTATACCCTCCCCCCTTCTCTTGAAGACACCTGTGACGTTAGTGTACCTACTACATGTCTAGAGTAGGTCTATATTTTTAATATTCTCTCTGTCTCTCTCTCTCTCTCTCTCTCTCTCCCCTTCTCTTGAAGACACCTGTGACGTTAGTGTGTACATAATACATATCTAGAGTAGGTCTATATTTTTAATATTCTCTCTGTCTCTCTCTCTCTCTCTCTCTCTCTCTCCCTCTCTCCCCTTCTCTTGAAGACACCTGTGACGTTAGTGTGTACTTCACTCTGGACGGCACTAAACCGGACCTGAGCAGGAGGAGGCCAGGGCTCGGGGAGGGCAGCACCCTCAGGTACACCTCACCTGTCTGCTTACCTGCAGGGAAGGTGACCGTAAAGGCCCTGGCCGTCAGAAGGTGAGAGCAGGGTCTGGGCTGTGGGAGGGTTGTTAGAGAGAGAGAGAGAGATATGGAGAGAGAGAGAGAGAGAGAGAGAGAGAGTGTGTAAACAAAACAATCTGTTAATGACTGAGGCCTTCAGTGATTTTTTTAACATGTAATTTAAAGCCCAAAAACTGTCCAGAAATAAATGAAAGAACTATGGATGTATGTGTTTGACCGATTGTGTGATGAGTTATGTCTGAATGTTTATGTATCTCCTAGTGATGGCAGGGAGAGTGCTGTTGTCACCAAGGTCTTCCTGGTAGAACCCGCCATCCATGGAGAGAAGAAGGACAACACAGAGACCAAGCCGGTCGACGAACCGGACGCAACTGTTGAGAACAGTTCTGGGGACGTTCCAAGTAGGCCCGACACCATGGGGTTTTGTTGCGTTCAGTTAGGGATTGTTCTGTTCTGTATTACACCACAAGGCGGCGCTGTGAGACAGAGCATGACAGAGCCGTAGATAAATCTCCATCAGATTTCTGGTGCATGAGAGGAATAGAACAGGGAAGTGAGTCTCAGGTGTCAGTGTGGCTGTGTTCCAATTCGCATACTTCTGTACTAACAGTAAACCCCTTCACATCATGCACTCAGAAATCCTTAATTTTTGCTGTTTCAACCCTCTCTGGTGAAATTTCTGAATATGATACTCCCAAAATTTTGACTGTTGCTAGGATGGTATCAGAATCATAAGTTGGTAAAATTGCACCATGTGAAGGGTTTTCGCAAATCGCATCACATACGATCAAATGAGCAGGTAAATATTTTGACGTTACAGAATTTATTTATGACTTAAGCAGATTTTATAAAACATAAAATAAGGCATTATCCATTTCAAAATATGACCAGGAAGTCACTCTGTGTCAGGTAGAGTTTTTATTTATTGCTTCATGATGTCTGTGTTCCTCAGCAGCCATGAGGGTACCCAGTGGTGGCATCTGCAGAACCCCCTCCGGCCCCCGGTTCCTCAGCCAGCGCCTGGGGAACCCGACTCCAACAAGGGGCGTGTCCGACCCTCAACAAACAAAGGTACTGACATGCTCCAGCTACTGAATCCTGTAAGCCTACCTACCGTTACCTAGCAACTTGTGTTTGTGTGTGTGTTGTGTGTGTGTGTGTGTGTGTGTGTGTGTGTGTTATGGTCTATGACAACATAAAAAATATAATCTGAGTTGGCTGTCTTCTGTGTGTGCAGATTGTCAACCCAGCAGAGAGTCCTCTCAGAAACCTGACCAACACACACATGTCTAGAATTCAACGAGAGACTGACTTTCTCAGGTATGACCGGCAGAAGGAAACATGCAGAAACACAGAACATATGTATTTGCATTTTATGGGTTAAACAGTTATTCTTTCATTCTTTGTTAATTAATCTTTCTCACCTTCCTTTCCTGTGCTCTCTCTCTCTCTCTCTCTCTCTCTCTCTCTCTCTCTCTGCAGGTGTTCTTCTTGTCTGAGCCATCGTCCGTCGGACCCATTTGCTCGGTTCTGTTTGAACTGTGGGGCCACCGTACCCCCGGTGCCAGGGCAGAGACTCCCACCAACCGAGGGAGGACAGGTACAGAATCGAACCGCAAACACACCAAGATGACCAATGCAATGTAGACCCTTCCACACACACACACAAACAACCTTGCAGGTATTTGTGTTTCTGTGTTTGTGTGTCACGTCAAACACTATTGTGTGTGTGTGTTTGTGTGTGTGTGTGCGTGCGTGTCTGTGTGTGTGTGTGTGTGCGCATGTTTGTGTGGCTGTGCGTGCACATGCATGCGTGTGTGTGTGTGCGCGCGTCTGTGTGCGTGTTTCTCAGATGGCCGTGTGTGTGTCCTGTAAAGCGCTGGTTCCGGTGAACACCTCGTCCTGTGTGGTGTGTGAGACCCCCATGGCCCCTCAGCTCCAGCCCCAGGCCAGCCTCACACTGCAGGTGAACACCCCAACACTCTAACACCCCAACACTCTAACACCCCAACACTCTAACACCCCAACACTATAACGTTCCATAGTGTGGATATAGTCTTACTCTGCAGGTGAACACCCCAACACTCTAACACCCCAACACTCTAACGCCCCAATACTATAACACCCCAACACTATAACGCTCCATAGTGTGGATATAGTCTTACTCTGCAGGAACACCCCAACACTATAAAACCCCAACACTATAACGCCCCAGCACTATAACACCCCAACACTATAACGCCCCAACACTATAACACCCCAACACTATAACGCCCCAACACTATAACACCCCAACACTATAACGCCCCAACACTATAACGCTCCATAGTGTGGATATAGTCTTTCACTGCAGGTGAACAACCCAACACTATAACCCCCCAACACTATAACGCCCCAACACTATAACGCTCCATAGTGTGGATATAGTCTAACACTGCAGGTGAAAAGCCCAACACTATAACGCCCCAAAACTTAACATCTATCTATCTATCTATCTATCTACAACAATACTGAGGTAGGACTTCTTCTAAAATTTCCCTCAGGATGAATAGAGTATCTATCTATCTATCTATCTATCTATCTATCTATCTATTTGTCTATATGTCTATCTATCTAAAACATCCTGACTCTAACTGCAGTCCTAGAGGCCCTGTATACAACCACATGCTAATAGAAACTGTATCCGCATGTGCCAGACTGCCTATTTACTTTTATGTCATAACCACTCTTACGCTCTCTGATAGGACAAAGTAATCTGTCAGTCATGTGGGACAGGAAACCCGTCACACATCAACTGCTGTGTCACATGTGAGGCCCGCCTACCACAACCTGCCACAGTAAGGACATTAATGAACTAACTAACATATCAGAACATATCGAGAGAATACAAATACAATGGTTATTTACTGAGAGTGTGGATGGTCTGTGTGTGTGTGCGTGTGTGTGTGTGTGTGTGTGTGTGTGTATTTATGTGTGTGTATGTGTGTGTGTGTGCGTGCGTGCGTGTGTGTGTGTGTGTGTGTGTCTGTGTGTGTGTGTGTGTGTGTGTGTGTGTGTGTGTGTGTTTGTCCACTGCAGCCAGTGTTCAGTGGCCTCAGTGCCCCTCCGCTGCCCTGCTCTGAGGGTAAGATGATCTCCTGCTCCAAGTGCCGACGCCTCAACCACTCAGACGCCCGCTACTGTGACTGGTGCGGCGCCAAGGTGGGTGCCAGTCAAACCTGCTCTCCTAAATCACAACAACAACAACAACAACAACACTAATAATAATGCACCTTCATCATTCCATCCACCTGTTACCCATCTAACACACACTCACAGTAGTTTGTTTGTTTGTTTGTTTGTTTAATTTAAGGCAATTTCAGCAACTAAGGCTATTTAATGGCCAGAGCATTGTGTGTTATAGAAGCTTAAATACATTTTTTAAAGTCTATGCTAGTAAGAAATTCTAAAACCTTCCACAGTAATGTGAACCGTGCCCAGTGTGAGTACGCCCTTAAAAGTAATACACGGCTTTATAAGTTCTCAGGCAGTATGCTGGAATCCAGGCGTGCAAAACTTGACAATATTCTTTCACACAAACATACAGGTATTTGCGGGCATTTTTTAGGATGGTAACCAGGTACGCCATGCTGTTGGAGGTGCAAACAAACGCTGCATTGCCATTTAGATCACATAGTAGGGAGCTGGCTCAAGGGTTATAAAAGTATTTTGTTGTGTTTAGTTGTATAATTAAAGCACAGCTTTTATAGCTATCCATGTGTGTTCACTTCTGGCTCCTTGGCTATCAATTTGGTGACTATAACAGACTTTTGATGTCTTTAGAACACTAAACATATCGGAGGTGTCAAATGTTGAGTTACTCCAGTCTAGATTTTTTGACGTTAATCACTCCAATGTATTTCTATTGTTTATCCAAAGTAAAGTGCCTGTTTTCAAAGTCAAGCAAAAATCCGATAATGTTTGCACCTCAAGTGGTCTGTGACGTATGTTTGTGTGAAAGAATAATAAATATATTTGGATTGTGGTTTCCAAATTTAAAAAAAAAAAAAATCGCCCACAGGTATCACTACGAAACAAAACCTCTTAATATCACCCCTTATAAATGATTTACTTTTGACATTACAACCCTCCTATAATTAAGTATTTTTTTAAGTAGAAATGTGCATAGATTAAGGCCGATTAAGGATAAAAGCCTACTGAATTTACGCCTTAGCCTACTTTTTCAATATCCCCTTAATTAAGGTATCCCTGAATTAACACCTCAAAATAAAATTAAGATATACTTAAATAAAATTAAGATGTATTGTCCTTAATTACCCCCTTAGTCACGGCAAATATAGGGAACTACTTGACACTTGTAATATGCCCTGAATATTGTAATATGCCCTGAATATGTGACGAGTTGACTTGAAGAGAAGTTTATTCCTATAGGCGGCTGAATACATTGCCTCACTGTGATTGGACGGATTTGTGACGTAACCAATCAGGTTTCCGTAGTGTAGTGGTTATCACGTTCGCCTAACACGCGAAAGGTCCCCGGTTCGAGACCGGGCGGAAACAGTTTTTATTTGTTGTACCGTTGAAAAGCACCAACCATATTATTGTGTTCATCGGCTCTGAGGTAACCTACACGGATTTAAACAGATTTAAAGCTATCACTTCAATTCCTGTGTTTTCCCTGACAATCCATGCCTCCTTTTTCAACACAGACTGACACACGCGACGAACGCTCGCATTTCTAGATCTCGTTTCTTTCTCCCTTCACTATCCTGATAACAAAACGCTAGGAGAGTTTCCATATGAAATGTAGTCCTAAACATTTATAAAATCTGTATGGAGTCCCTCTCTATCTTCAAAAAAAACTCCTGAAGACCCAGCTTTTCAGAGAATATCTCCACTCGTAGCACTACCAGCACTAGCCTTCCTAATTCCAGCACTTATCACCTGACTACACTTGCCTGTATGGAAATGAGATGGCACTCACTGATGTATGCTACTAGCTTGTGAGTCGCTTTAGTTAAAAGGCGTCAGCCAAATGTAATGTAAAAATAACACATGTGTAAGACTTACTAGGCTTTAAATTTTCAAGTAGGCATGTCGTTAACGTTAAGCTATTTCCACGAACTGAAAGTAGTAGACCTAACGGCCTAGCCTAGCCTAGCCTGTGAATGTTCTCTGTTTTGACCGGTCGACCGGCATGTGGTGTCTTTCCTGCATTCTAATTGGACAATTTCGATTAAGGGTCGACAATTCCAACGATTTGATTGGATGAATTTGCCGCAGAGAAGAACAGGTTTCCGTAGTGTAGTGGTTATCACGTTCGCCTCACACGCGAAAGGTCCCCGGTTCGAAACCGGGCGGAAACAGCTTTTACGCTTTTAATACAGTGGTCAACACTACACATCTGGTCAAAATTAAGTTTGACCAGATGTGTATGGTGTACCGAGCCCATAGGCTCCTGAGTCGTCACATAGGCCTACTGCTGCTGCTAATTTATGATTATCAAGACAGCGCGGGTTGAAATTGTCCACACACTAATTTGCGAGTAGATCTTTCGGTTTGCTGGTTTAGCCTTGTGCACACAAACAGGACTGTACAACACTCTACCGAGAATGCAATGGAAGCTTAGGGCTATATGAACATACATAGTAGCCTAAAGCCTATCCCATTACGTCTGCCGTAAGACATGACGACACACGATCAACGTGATGTTTGATCATATGTGTGGATTGGTTTTTTTAATTTTGTTTTGCTTTTTGTGTCCCCACTTTTCTATCATAGCCAGGCCATGTGGCGCGGTACCTGACGTGTTCCCGTTGCGGGTCCAGCTCGCACCCCTACGCGAGCTTCTGCGGCCGCTGTGGCGTGTTCCTGGAGGGGCCTCACCGGGTGCAGTCCCGCTGCAGCTCAGCAGGGGGAGACCTGCAACAAGAGGTTGGGGCATTTTACTTGGGCATTTGTGACCGACCGTGCAGAGAAACAATGCAATGCAGAATGTTCAACCCTTACGAAACAAATCGTATAGATCTATTGTATAATATATGAAGAGTTTGGTTCCAAAACGCTATATCTCCACTTTTTAAAAACATTAATAAGTCATGTTATTTAATTATGTATTGCAGGTAATGTCATAGCAACTGCAGTTTTGCTGTTTTGATTGAGTAAATCAAAGAACAGTAACTCAATTACAGTTGCAATGAAATTAGGCTACCTGAAAAAAAAACGTGTAAAAAAATGATTTACGATAATTAATTGAAATGGAGATATAGCATTTTGAAACCAGACTCTTCATAATGTCTTGCTCTGTAATACCACTGCAATTCCTCCCCTCTATATTGTTCCTATAGTATAGTCCTTAACTGTACTGCATAGTTGACGTACTTACATAACATGTCCCAAAATACTACAGATTCCTATAATATGCTATTCCAATTATTATTATTTTTTGTTAATTATATGTTGTCCGAAAATACTTTATAATTCACGTCACACTTCAGCACTCAAATTTGTCTCCCAGTGACCCATGACCCCTCCTGCTCTCCTCCGACCTCCTTTTCCATCTTCCAAAAACTCTTTCATTCAGTCACTACTCCACTGTCATGTTATAACCATGTCTCTATCTCATACATGATTGACCTCGATTCTGATTAGCCTGATTCTGATTGGCCTGATTCTGATTGACCTCAATTCTGATTGGCCTGATTCTGATTAACCTCAATTCTGATTGGCCTGATTCTGTCTCCCCCTGACCTACCCCTGACCTTTGATCCCTTCTCCTCCCCGTCTTTTCCACCTTCCAAAAACTCTCCCAAGATGGCTGCCGGGGACGGTCACGGTGTCGTCTGGCAGGTGCCCTCCACCAGTGGCCCGTCCCTCCCACAGACGCATGTGCTGGCGGCGGCGGCGGACGGTGTGGACGCGGAGACGCAGACGGCGGGACTGTTCTATCCGTCGGCCACGCAGCTGCATCAGAGAGGCCAGCAGGAGGCGCTGCAGCAGCTCAGACAGGAAATGATGCGGGACAGGAGGCCCCCACTCACCACCATCAGTCCAGGAAGAGGTGGGGGAATTAGCATAGATAATAGAAAGCTAGATACCACATTGGGTTCCAGAACATACGTAAATAGCGCCGCCATATTGGTGGGGGCAACGTTCACTGGAGGCCAATGGAGAAACGGGTGTCTCTGATTGCCGGCAAGTAACTGTTGCCAATAGACAGTAAGGTGTTGCCCCCAGCAATATGACGGCCGTGTTTACGTATGCCACCTAACACCTAATAGAACTTGACGGACAATGACAATGCAAAACTTTCAGTGTTGGTTATTTCATCATCTAATATCTAGCAGTCATCCTAACTAACTAGCTCAGGCTTTTCTGCAGGTTTCTGAAAGCATGTATGAGTATAGTATGTTATTGTAATTCTGTGTTTGTGTGTGTGTGTGTGTGTGTGTGTGTGTGTGTGTGTGTGTGTGTGTGTGTGTGCTACAGGATACTGGCGAAAGCAGCTGGATCATATCGGCTCTCACTTGCGCAGCTACACACAGAACAATCTAGAGTTCCGCAGTCTGATAGGAGAGCCTCGCATGGGCCGGGTAAGCAAACAAACAAACAAACAACATCAACAACAGCAACAACAATCCGAGTGAAAAATACAAACATGGAACTATTATCAGCCAAACCACCTCATATAACCAAGACCAGAGGGCATATCAAACAAACACAATCAATCATTTACCAATCAATCAATCAATCTGACATATTAAACATGCATTTCCTGAATTGCTGTGAGGCAACAAAAGGGCTTTGCTGTTTGTTCTCCTCTATGTACATTCGTCTCAGATGATAAGTGTCGTTTTCTTTTTTCTCTCAACGTTTCTGCAGATGGTCTCTGCAACGATCGAGCAGGACAACTTTGAGGTCAGCCTCAGAGTCACCTTTGTTGCGGCCACGCCGGACAAGCCAAAGGTATGTAAGCAATAATGTGTTGGGCATGTGATGTCTATTGCATGTACAACGTGTTGCGTGCTTTGTTAAATAGTGAATTGAAAAAAATATAATATATATTTTTATATATTATATATGATATAAACATTTTTTTTTCATTTTGCCTGAAGAAGACCCAGCAGGGTCGAAACGTTGCATTAAATAATTGGGAGTCAAAAGCAGTGTTGCGGACATTATCTTTTTTCAATTGAGTTTAGTTTTCTTTTGTCCTGCACCTGCCAGAAGGTGGGATGTGCACACAATAACTGTTTGCTGAACGTTGTTAAATAGTGCACACAGAGTGAAGCTTTAAAATGAGGCTGGTTGATTTTATTTATTTATCTTTTGTTTGCAGTGTTTACCAAATACAGATATCAGCTTAATTGGAGGCAGTATACAGTACAATTTGATTAGATATCTAGTTTTGGAGATCATACTTTTAAAACAAACAAACAAAAAAACATAGATTTAATGTTGTTTCCATGTGCTGCAGTCGGGTAAAAAAAGGCCCTAAAATATATGTTTTTTTGTGTGTGTGTCCTGGAATCCATATTAACCACCTAGCATGCATGTGGTTTCAATTTTACCACCTAGCGTGCAGTAGCCACACAAGCTGTCTTGGGTGCCACCGCCCTGCCCTTGAGCAAGGCACGTAGCCCTGAGTTACTCTGGGGAGAGTGGGGATTTGAGCAAGGCACGTAACCCTGAGTTACTCTGGGGAGAGAGTGGGGATTTGAGCAAGGCACATAACCCTGAGTTACTCTGGGGAGAGTGTGGGGATTTGAGCAAGGCACGTAGCCCTGAGTTACTCTGGGGAGAGTGTGGGGATTTGAGCAAGGCACGTAGCCCTGAGTTACTCTGGGGAGAGTGTGGGGATTTGAGCAAGGCACGTAGCCCTGAGTTACTCTGGGGAGAGTGTGGGGATTTGAGCAAGGCACGTGACCCTGAGTTACTCTGGGGAGAGTGTGGGGATTTGAGCAAGGCACGTAGCCCTGAGTTACTCTGGGGAGAGTGGGGATTTGAAGTGGCTTGTTGGTGGTGATTGGTGTTGATGTTTTCAGACCCCAGAGGAGGTGGAGCTGAAGAGGCCCACGGCTCTGAGTGTTAATCTGAGCAGCGTCACGGAGGGGGCACGAGACAACGGACACGGTGAGGAGGACACACACACACACACACACACACACACACACACACACACACACACACACACACACACACACACACACACACACACACACACACACACACACACACACACACACACACACACACACACACATCTTGCTTGGCATATGTATGAATTTTCATCATCATCCATCCATCCCTCTCTATCTCTCCATCCCCCCCTCCCTCCCCCTCCATCCATCTCTCTCTCTCTCTCTCTCTCTCTCTCTCTCTCTCTCTCTCTCTCTCTCTCTCTCTCCCTCTCCCTCTCTCTCTCTCTGTGCAGGAGCGGAGAACGGTTCCACTCCTGCTGGTCAGAGGAAAGGCCCGAGGACCCAGAAGAGGGGCGTGGAGAAACAGCCGGTGAGAGAGACACACACACACACACACACACACTCCTGATGGTAGTGATGATGATGATGGTGGTAGTGATTATGATGATGGTGGTGATGTGTAATCATGTTACCCCGTGCAAGCAATACTTGCTATGTGTGGGACTGTAGCGTGCCTGTAATATAACCTTTGGATTTGTTCATTCAGATTATTGATCAGATCATTTGACCCTATTATGCTGCTGTTCACTTCCAGCCAATCAAAGACAGTCTGTTGCTGAAGGAGGTGGGGCCTGAAGGGAGGGGGCGTGTCGAGGAGGTGCAGCAGCTACTGGAAGAGGTAGATAGTGTGTTTATCTCTTTGTTTATTTGTCTGTGTGTTTGTTTGTCCGGTGTTTGTTTGTTTAACCATCACACAATAATGTTTGCTTCAGGGAGCTGACCCGTCGTGCCAAGACAGTAATGGTAATCCAGCCCTGGTTGTCGCGGTAACAAACAGTCACCATGAGGTCATTCCTGTGCTGGTGCAACGAGGAGCCGACATTAACCGCCAATCAGGACCGTGAGTACTACCCATACCTACACACATGTGCCAATCAGGACTGCGTGTTCCTCCAACCCCTACACACATCAACCAATCAGGACCGTGAGTTCCTCCTACTCCTACACACATCAACCAATCAGGACGTGTATATATTATTGAGATGGCCTAGTTCTTTTCCCCCTCTGCCTCAGGGAAACCTGCTTAACTGGGCCTGTGTTAAAGGTCACCGGTAGTCACCACCTCACAGCCTTAAAGAGGCTCAGCGTCCGTGTGTATGTGTGTGTTAGTGCAAATGTGCGTGTGTGTGTGTGTGAGTGTTTGTGTGTGTGTGTGTGTATGTGTGTTAGTGCAAATGTTTGTGTGTGTGTTTGTGTGTGTGTGTGTTAGTGCAAATGTTTTGTGTGTGCGTGTGTTAGTGCAAATATTGTGTGTGTGTGTGTGCGTGTGCGTGTGCGCGTGTCCGTGCGCGCGTGTGTGTGTGTGTGTGTGTACGTGCGTGCGTGTGCGCGAGAGCGAGCGAGCACCTTCTTCATTCTCCCGTCTCTCCCTCAGACTCAACAACACGGCCCTGCATGTGGCTGCTGCCATGGGCAACCACGGCCTGAAAAGTGCCGAGACTCTGCTGGGGTGAGAACACACACACACACACATGCATGTACACACACACACACACACAGACATGCATGTACACACACACACATGCATGTACACACACACACACACACACACATGCATGTACACACACACACACACATGCATGTACACACACACACACACACACACATGCATGTACACACACACACACACATGCATGTACACACACACACATGCATGTACACACACACACACACACACACACATGCATGTACACACACACACACACATGCATGTACACACACACACACACACACATGCATGTACACACACACACACACATGCATGTACACACACACACACACACACATGCATGTACACACACACACACACACATGCATGTACACACACACACACACACACATGCATGTACACACACACACACACACACACATGCATGTACACACACACACATGCATGTACACACACACACACACACACATGCATGTACACACACACACACACATGCATGTACACACACACACACACACACACATGCATGTACACACACACACACACATGCATGTACACACACACACATGCATGTACACACACACACACACACACACATGCATGTACACACACACACACACATGCATGTACACACACACACACACACACATGCATGTACACACACACACACACACATGCATGTACACACACACACACACACATGCATGTACACACACACACACACACACATGCATGTACACACACACACATGCATGTATACACACACACACACACACATGCATGTACACACACACACACACATGCATGTACACACACACACACACACACACATGCATGTACACACACACACACACATGCATGTACACACACACACACACACACACATGCATGTACACACACACACACACATGCATGTACACACACACACACACACACACACACATACATGTACACACACACACACACATGCATGTACACACACACACACACACACATGCATGTACACACACACACACACACACACACACACACACATGCATGTACACACACACACACACACACATGCATGTACACAC
Source organism: Alosa pseudoharengus (assembly GCF_046254945.1). NCBI lineage: Eukaryota > Metazoa > Chordata > Actinopteri > Clupeiformes > Clupeidae > Alosa > Alosa pseudoharengus. Next base: position 19,679,822 of record NW_027468564.1, on the reverse strand, counting down.
ACACACACACAAGTATGCATGTACACACACACACACACACATGCATGTACACACACACACACACACACATGCATGTACACACACACACACACACACATGCATGTACACACACACACACACACACACACATGCATGTACACACACACACACACATGCATGTACACACACACACACACAAGTATGCATGTACACACACACACACACACATGCATGTACACACACACACACACACACACACACATGCATGTACACACACACACACACACATGCATGTACATGTACACACACACACAAGTATGCATGTACACACACACACACACACATGCATGTACACGTACACACACACACAAGTATGCATGTACACACACACACACACACATATATGTACACGTACACACACACACGCATGCATGTACACACACACGCATGCATGTACACACACACACACACACACACACATGTACACACACACACACACACACATGCATGTACACACACACACGCATGCATGTACACACACAAACATGCATGCATATATACACACACACATGCGCATGCATGTACACACACACACACACACACACACACACATGCATATGTACACGCACGCACACACACACGCACGTGCACGCGCACACACACACACACACACACACACACACACACACACACACACCTCAGGCTCCCTTCATCTGCAGACTGGGACATGGCCACATCCACATCCATGCTCAGTGGCAGTGTACTGAGTTCAGAACCATTTAGTTCAGTTCATTTTTGAAAAACAAAGGCCTTTTCCTCTACTAAATGTGGACTGTTGAAGATCCTCCAGACATGGGATGGAACCTTTTTTTATTCCCTCAACAGCACCGAACGTCCATGGACAGACTAAATCTATCTCTCTATCACTCACTCACTCACACTCACTCTCTCTCTCTCTCTCTCTCTCTCTCTCTCTCTCTCTCTCTCTCTCTCTCTCTCTCAGGTGTAACGCCAGCCTGAAGAAGAAGAACAGTCGAGGTCAGACGGCGTACGACGTGGCGGTCAGCTCCGACTGCCGGGAGCTGGTCTCCCTCATTGCCGCGCGCACCGGTCAGGGTCTGCTGGACCGCCTCGCAAAACCCAGAGCCCAGTCCGGGCTGGACGTATTCTGAGAAAAGTGAACTTTGACCTCTGGCCTTGGAGTCCCCAGTACAGGCCAGTATTTGTGACGATTCACCTTATTCACCCGGCGGGCAGAACGAGGCTAAAGGGTACACTTGCCATTACACCTTAAGTCCAGCAGATGGTGGTGGCAATGCACTCTGTTTGCGAAAAAAACTCACTGAAGAAGAACAGGCCAGTGAACATAGATATTAGAAAGCTAGATACCGCATTGGGCTCCCGAAGGTACGTAAATAGCGTCGCCAGAAACACGTGACTGACTGGGAATTGCTGCAAGCCGTCACTCCCCCATAGACAGTGAACGTGCTGCCCCCATCAATATGGCGTCCGCGTTTACGTATGCCACCTAATAGAACTCAGTGCCCAACGCGGTATCTAGCTTTCTAATATCTATGACAGTGAACCCTTCTTTTTTTTGGTGAGCTTTTTTTTGGCAGTTTGCAAACAGAGTGCCTTACCACCACCATCTGCTGGACTGAGGTGTAATGCTAGTGTACCCCTTAGCCTTGTTTGGTTGCCGGGTGAATAAGGCGAACAGTCAGCAGGACATTGGATCGTGTGATTGACACACATGTCCTTTTCAAAGAACAAGATTATGATGGACACCCATGTCCTTTTCAAAGAGCAGGATTGTGATGTGTGCACTCAGAACTACCCGTGCCTTAATCTGGGTACAGGAGTTCGGAGGCTGTAAGTCTGAGGTGTGTGCTTTTTATTAAACGTGTTTTTAAGAAATCAATAAAATAAAATAAAAAATCAATAAAAAAAAGTCCTCATCTGATTTGATCACAAATGGACAGCCTAGACACAACGTCTCAATTGCTGTGTAAATTCTCAGTAAATTTGTTCCGGTCAAGGGCAGAGTCCTTTTCCAGAGTGTGTTTGTATGTCTGAGTTCAGTCCTCAACAGTCGATTTGAAGGGGTTGCTCGAAATGGAAAGCACTGAATGTTATCCTTTGTGTGTGTTTTTGATTTCCAAATGATGACTCTGCTCTACAGATGGATGTTATCTTTAAAGCTCCATTCCATTTAACATGTGTTAATCAGGTTTATTAATACCAACACATTATGAACCTCAGGTGGACGACACATCCTGAGGCGTAAGGAGCTGATACATCTCTGGTTAATCAGGGCTCTGTTAGCCCTGCTGCAAATCAACTGCACTTACATCAGAAAGAGAAAATCATGATAATTGATTAATTACTACACTATTGCACATAACTGTATTACTATCCAGTCATCATGGAGGCTTTGGATGCAATCATTCTATTTTGGAAAACTCACTTCAATATGTTTTCTTACACAAGGCACACTTAAAATATGCATTTTCTTTGCAACGATTCTGATTGCTGTCGTCAAAACAAATGCAACCTATTAAGACTAGCTTAATTGATGTTTGCCATCAAGCTTAGTATATTGTGGAATTTAATTATTCAATTGTTCAATAAAGTAACATGATACCTCACACAATCCCACTCTCTCCTGTGTCCTTGTGCGTGTATGGTGTCGTTCATCAGGCTTGTGCGACATTCCGAATTTTAGAATTGGCCTCTATTCAATTCATGAATTGGAATTTGAATTGAATTGGCTGCGCCCCACAGGAAGCTGAATTGGAATTGGAATTGGGATGACAGAAAGTGGAATTAAATTGTAATGGAATTGTAATTCTACATCCTGTTTTGGCGCTCAATTCAAATTCAAGAATTTAATTGGAATTTAGGAGTCATTCTCAATTCAATTCTGAATTTTGCACAAGCCTGTCGTTCATGGAGCAGATAACGAATGACACTGAAGTCGTTAGGTGGTGCGAGTTGACTTGGGGTGTTTTAATACAGAAACTGAAGTTTTGGATCATTTATAAAAAGGGCAAAAACAAGCATAACAAAAATACTTTGTAGGTTTTCTTCAAAACTGAAACGCCAGCCTTTTTTCTTTTTTTTTTTTTAAATACAAAATCCAAGACATTTCTACACATCAACATTCATACACACACACACACACACACACAAACACACAACCCCCAAGTAAGAGACTCATTCTAACTACTCTTGAAACCTACTTAGACAAACAGAAACGTTACGCTTTCCCTTAGACTGCTGCTGTTCATCCTTCCTGGGCCAAGACACGGTGAGAACCAACGACTTCATGGTGTAACAGCTACCAAACACACACATGCGCACGCACGCACACACACACACACACATATGTACATACAGTACAACCACGGGCAAACATATAGATAGATGGCCAGTCAAGAACCCATACACATCGGTTCTACACGGTTCACAGGGTTTCCACTACGTCACGTTTAGCCTCCTGCGCGTGTTCGGGGATGGAACACATCGCCACATTTTATCATCGAATAAAATAAACATAGCTGGAGCAAGCGGACCACCTTCTCTTACGATCCTCCATCTTACGGCAAGCATCTCGTAAGGCGGCCGTCACTGGTTGTGACTGATGGGAGCGAGCACCAATCAGACTGGAGCAGCCTGACAGGACCGTCTTCACCGTTACGAACGGCTGGTGCCACTCCACTAAGGCAAGCACCCGCCCACCGACTGACAGGACCGAAAAACAGCCGCAAAGAGAAGCGGAAAGTGTGTTTGTGTGTCTCAGTGTCTATGATGTTGTGTGTGTGTGTGTGTGTTTACACGTTCACACAGAGTCTGAGGGCTGTAGTTGGTGTTGCTTGAGGTTAGTTGGTCTGTGATGTCCCTGCATCCCTCTATCCTCTGCCTGTGTGTGTGTGTGTGTCTGGTATATGTGTGCGTGTGTGTGTGTGTGTGTGTCTGGTATGTGTGTGTGTCTGGTATATGTGTGTGTGTGTGTGTCTCCGGTATGTGTGTGTGTGCACGTCTCCGATATATATGTGTGTGTGTGTGTGTGTGTCTCAGCGTCGCAGTCGAAGGAAGAAGGCGTGCCGGCACTCCTTGCTGTCCACAGGGTAGTACTTGTCGTAGAAGTCCAGGATGTACTCCTCCGTCTTAAAGCCCAACTTCTGGTACAGCAGCATCGCCGGGTTACTGGCCGACACGTGCAGCGTCACGTCCTTACCCATGCAC
>NW_027468564.1:19660595-19668095 GCF_046254945.1 Alosa pseudoharengus | reverse complement strand
AGGAGGATGAAGAAGAGGGTGTGGGGGAGGAGAGGAAATAGGGAGGATGAAGAGGAGGGCGTTGGGGAGGAGAACATTAGAAAAACGAGACAGAGGTGAGCAAGAGCAAAAATGAGAAAGAATAGCACACGTGATGGGCATAATGTGGTCAAATGAAGTGAAGTGATAAGAGTGGAATGTAGAAGTGCTTTATTCCTCACCTGGAGCCGAGCAGGAAGTTCCAGTGACGTCCAATGAAAGCACAGATGTCCTCCTTCCACCTGAAGTAGCCCTGACGACCCGTACCTTCCAGGGACAGGTTATACATGGCCAACATCACCACCTGTTAACAGGGAATAAACAACAGGGATAAGTTACCGGTATATACGGCCAACATCACCATCTGTTTACAGATAAGAAACCCCAGGGTTAAGTTATATACGGCCAACATCACCACCTGTTAACAGGTAAGAAAACCCAGGGATAGGTCATATATGGCCAGAAACTGTCAGAAATCATTATTTTCTAGTTAAAATAACTAGAACTAATTGTCCACAAATTTTCTTCAAAGAATCCTCTAACACAAACACGGATATTTTTCCAACCTCACAATTCTGAATGGTAATAGAATGGTAAATATCCATTCTAAATCCCATCCAAACCCCGTGGACAATGGAATGCACAACCTTCATAGCCGAATCCATCACCAGGTGACAGGTAACATGTTGGGTTTATACGGTTTAATATTTACGTGTAATTACTGCAGTATTACTGATGGAACCATTAAGAGTTTGCTAACACTAGTTGGGTCACTAGCAGCCTGTCTTTTGTACTTTGTTCAGTTTGCTTGTGTTTGTCTCTGTTGCTGATCACTATCTATTTCTATTATCTATTAACTAAAACATTTTTTTTAGAAGAGACCCAAATATATTGTACTTATGTGACTAGCCAAGTAAGCTACAGTTACGTTCTGTGTAAAACCCTCAACCCTGGCTACCAAGGACTAAATGTTAACTAAACTGACACTGAATATCTAAAGCTTATGTGTGTTTGAGTGTTGTGTGTGTGTGTGTGTGTGTGTGTGTGTGTTACCTGCTGCCAGGTAAGCCTCATCCTCTCGAAGCTCTCCTTGCCGTCCTCGGCGCAGTCGGAGCAGGTGAACTTGAAGAAGTTGTCCCCCTTCAGGTAGCTGGGCTGCTCCCCACGCAACTGCCCTACACAGTCAAGGAGGAGAGAGAACAAGAGAGAGAGAGAGAGAGAGAGAGAGAGTGAGGGAGGGAGAGGGAGAGAGAGAGAGAAAGAGCAGTGAAAAGAAAGACAAGATTGATAGAAAACACAAAGGGAAAGACGGATGAAGGACAAGAAGAAGAGGGGGGAAAACAAACTGCTCAGAGACAGACACGTGTTTTTAAACTCAGATCCAGTCTTTATTCAAGAAAGGAAGAGCACAGGCTCAGTCACATTCATAAGGCTTAACATTCTCCTCCTACTAGTGCAGCTGTTATACGTGACAACTGCCAGGAGAACGGGAGGATATCTAGTTATAACACACTGCATGAGGCGTCTCCAAAGAGGAGGCACTGATAACAGGCACAGTGGAACAGCGTCAACAAACACAACATGTGCTGCAGAGGGAGATTAGGCCGAGAGGAACACGTCTTCTGCCCACTTCAGCTTTTATGCTCTGAAGAGGGTTTTGCATTCAAGTGCTTAGTGTTCAAGTTTGTATCTCTAAATTATTCACTCCTATGATGTGGTTATTCACTCCAAATTGCTACATTACGTGTGCAATCTATCCAGGTGCAACCAAAGCCTCCTCCCATCTCCTTCTCCTCCTCAATCCCCCTCTCCCTCCTCCTCCTCTCCCTCCTTCATCTCTCTCTCCCTCCTCCGCCTCCTCCTCCTCCTCTACTCTCCTTCATCCCCCTCTCCCTCCTCCTCCTCCTCTACTCTCCTTCATCCCCCCCTCTCCCTCCTTCATCCCCCTCTCCCTCTCCCTCCTTCATCTTCATCCTCCTCCTCTCCCTCTTCCTCCTCCTCTCCCTCCTTCATCCCCCCTCTCCCTCCTTCATCCCCTCTCCCTCTCCCTCCTTCATCCTCCTCTCCCTCCTCCTCCTCTTCCTCGTCCCAGGCCCTCACCGGATGGTATCCACTTGTGGCACTTGTCGCAGTGGAAGGCGGTCGTGTCGTCGCTCCAGCCGCTTCCCCCCCCGCTGGTCTCTGCGTCCTCCGCGGCGTCCTCGCTGTTGAGCGAGTCGCCGCTCTGGTCGTGCGACAGGTCGAGCGAGGCCTGGTCGTGCTCCTGCTCCTCCTCCGCCTCCACGATCAGCAGCGTCTCCCCCTCCACCTCCCCTTCCTCCAGGCCCTCGGAGGCGGACACACAGCCCGGCCCCGTCGTCGTCTCCTCCTCCTCCTCTGCACCTCCTCCTCCTCCTCCTGCTCCTCCGTCACCCCCCCGCTGGCTGCTGCTGCCTCCTCCCGCCACCTCCATGGCCTTGGGGAGGGCGGAGGAGGGCAAGCAGTAACTGTGGGTGACGGTTACCGAGAAACCGTCTGCAGAGGGAGGGGGAAAGACAAACAAACAAACAAACACACAAAACAAACAAAACAAAACAGAAAAGTGGAGATGACATCCAGATGAGTCTTGTGGAGTGGAAGGACTGCCAATGGGCACTGAACATGCATACTGTGTTAAGACACCGTTTGTCTGTCGGATGATGGATACGTCTTGCAACATGAGGTGCCATGACTAAATGATTTCTATGAGGGATTTGGCACAAGCACCATTACTGATGGCCTACAAAGTAGCAGATCAGGTTCACCTACCATATACAATGTTTCAAGAAGAAACGAGTGAATAGTAAGCTCTACTTAGAGATTCTACTTAAAGAGTGACTAGGTAGATTACAAATAAAACCACACATGATAAACACCATCAGAAGGAAAACAGTTTCTCACCCAAGGTTCTTCTGACAGCGGGGTCGCCCCCACACCACCTGGAACGGGGCTGGTGTAGTTTACGGGCTCTGGGTCGCTCCGGAGGCGGCGGAGGCTTCTCTGCGCTGCCTCTCTGTCTCCAGCTCTTGGGTCAGCTGGATCTGCTCCTCTAGCAACCGCAGGTTCTCCCGCTTCCGCTCCACTCGTTCCAAGTCGCGCAATACTCCTTCGTGCAGTCGCTGCGCAAAGAGATGAAGGTTAGCGCTAATGTTAAGGCAACCAAACTAGCACACAAGCCCACAGGATGGAGTAACTTAGTCTAACGATTTATAAAGTAAGTGTTGTACAACCAAACACTATCTATGAATGAAACCGCACAGTCATTGACGAGGACAAAATCATGCATTGGCAAAGCAACTGGCACTAGACAGACAAGTCCTATTTCACCAGTTCAGACCATGCATGTAGCCTACTCGCTAACTAGCAATACATGCGGTTTCAGCTGTACAGTTTCCCCGAAACAAAGCACGGGCATGGTACACATAAATAATGTGTTGCACAAACATAGCATTCCACAGACTTCAGGCGTAATATTTATTTTATGCTGGCAACATGAGGGGTTTACAGATGTGATAGCTTAGCTAAGCTAATGTTAGCTTGTCATAGCAAGTCCGTTGACTGTTCACGTTACCTGTCTGTCCCAATTCTGTTTGATGTGCACTCCAGCCACGGTACTAATGGTCAGAACCACCGATAGTCCCAAGACAACTTTAGAGGCTGTGGACATAGCTGTCTTGCATTGCTTAGTGCTTTACCACTTGTAAAGTCACACTATGCAGTATGAACACACAGCTATTGAGCGAGGACGTTTTGATAACAAGAAGCCATCTTCATAGTTCAGGTTCACGTTAAACTACTTCCGGGGCAAAGTTTCTGGGCTGGCGCTGGTGCTAGAATGCATGGTGAGATTGTTCTGTTGGTCCAAATCATGATTGTATGAATAGAGTCCAGACAGACTATGTGACGATGCCAAGTATTACAGTATAACTGTAGTCTCCGGTTACATTCTACATTTAAATTTCAATGTGTTCTTCAGCCCCATTTGATAAGGTCTACATGCTTGTCAACACAAGGACAACATTATCAACCACACAACCAAAGTTTTGATTTACTGAAGATGTGCCTTTAATCTAGCATGGAGAAGTGAAAAAGCAGAAGGCAATGGCAGAATCATGTAATTACAGTTAAAAAAAAAATATTTAAAAACTGATCCTTCCACAGTAGGACAAAACTTATGTTTAATGCAAGCTGAAAAACAAAACGTTTTGCTGACAGCAAGTAAATAATTTTAATGATGTACATATACCAGATTAAAGTTAGTGTGACAAACACATATTTGCATTTCATGTTTTTGTTCTGAGTTGCAATGGTAGCCAGCAGCCAGTAACAAAACATAGAAGCATATAAGTTAAGGGGCTTGGAGATGCGTAGGATGTTTTATAGTGAACTGATACACCATCAGGGATTGGACAGGGTAACATCAGGTGAAGAGTGTATGAAATCTAGAAACATCAGTGCATATGAATGCCTCAATAGCACTGGAAAGAGAATTACGTAAGTGTGACCGTGACTTTACAGATCTGTGAAGCAACTCATTATGTGTACGTTATGATGTTTCTGTGTGGTTATTAAAGGAAAAGAAAAGAGTTTAGAGCTAAAGTGCAAGGCCAGTTCCTCTTTTCTGTTTTGCTTACAGAATCAGCAGATCGTCTAATAATACATCAGAAGGGATTTAGCAAGAAAAAAAAAATTAAAATCAACACTGGAAATGCATTACATAACAAAAAATGCTTTAGAACCTATAAAAAAATAACATCTCCCTTATACCAAAAAAAAAAAAAAACCTAAAATATAAAAATAAAAACTGTACAGGTTTGTAACACATGAACAAACCATTTCATCTGAAAGAAAGCCACACCCCACAGTCACCCACAGTGAATTTCATCCGTCGAATCACACAGCGTGCCTTGTTCCTGGGGACAGCAATGTCTAGCCGCCACCAGTGACTGGGTCCCTGCCCCATCACCCCTCCCAAAACACACACACACTCTATGGTCAGGCGACCGTCTCTAGGCGCATTCAGCTGATCTGTGGACAGCACCAGTGACTGGGTTCTTGCCGTTATCATCCCCCCAAAACGTATGTGTACACACACACACACACACACACACACACACACACACACACACACACACACACACACACACACACACACACACACACACACACACACACACACACACACACACACACACACACACACACACACACACACACACACACACACACACAAACACACACACACACACACAAACACACACACACACACACACACACTCCTATGATCAGGCGACCGTCTCTAGGCGACCGTCTCTAGGAACATGCAGCTGATCTGCAGGCCCTGCTGGTCAGCGCAGGCGTCCACAAAGGCGTCCATGTCCTGGCGCAGCTGGAAGACGAACAGGAAGGGGTCCTTGGCCTCGGGGTAGTCCGACTCCAGCGCCGTCTTCAGAGCGTCCGCACGCTCCTCCTCGTCCATCTGCAGAACGCTCGGTTCCGTCACCTGGCCGCGGAACAGCTTCTGGTTGTTCCGCATCCAACGCAGGGCCGTGCGCAGGTCGCGCATGATGCCCGGTTCCTAACGCCAGAACAGGAGAGTCAGTCAGCGGGAATTACATTTATTCATTTCCCAGAAGCTAAATGCAAAATAACTTACAGTATATGTGTAAATGATATTACAAGGGCCATTCTCCCCAGAGCAATGCAGGTTAAGTGCCTTGCTCAAGGGCACAATGGTGGAAGCCGGGAATTGAACCCACAACTTTTAAGGCTACTTGCTGCATTAACATGTCTTCCTTGTCGCTGTGTACTTGGATTTTGTTCCCTTTCTGTTAATCGCTTTGGATAAAAGTGACTAAAATGTAGAATATTTCACCTGTTGTAAAGCTAGAACATGTATGCACCAATAGCAATTATATACTGTTTAATAATCTATGTTCAGTTCTCAAGTGGCCTGGCCCGCACTTGAATTCCAGGCAAAGTGCCTGAGAACTTGAAACCCTGATTTCAGCAGCAATGAGTGAGAGCACTGACCTCACTAGACTCTACTGTTGGATGATAACGACTAAACGTTCGTTGGGGACGGAAACTGTAATTGGTGCACCAGGTGCAGTTCTCTTTTTTTTTTTTGTGATCAACTTTTTATTGATTTCCATAAACAGCGCGGAGGGCAAGACGGTTACATATTATGAATTGGTGCAGTTTTGAGTAGGAGCATTTACAGCTCTATCCCATAACCTCTGGGGGCAACTTTGCTACATCAAAGTAAAACATCTCTTTTCAGGATAAAACAACATTATACATCTATGCTACTCTGGAGAGGGTCTCTGAACACAAAGTGAAGCAATTATTCCTTTGTAAGGGTGAATAAAGGGTATTAAAAATGACTGTTGTGCAGTCAGTGCTATTATTCCAGCCACAAACATCTTTAACATCATTTACCGTATTATCTACAGTACAGTAGATTGTACGACATTTGGTAATCGACTTGTGCGGACTTCTCCTATCAAGATGGCGGCTAGCTTGTTTTTAAAATTGAGTTGTCCTTTACGGCAGATGGAAATACTTGTTTTGGCAAAGTAGAACACATACACAAAGCCCAATTGCCCTGCAGCAGAATAAAGAGTGCTGCAACTACTGACTGTGAATGTGCAGGTTTGCATGGGTGAGCGAGAGCGTGCACGTGCGAATGTGCACGTACCAGTGCAAGTGTGCAAGTGCACTTGTGATTGCTGCGGCTATCGAGTGTGAATGTACTAGTTGGTGAGTGTGCAGGATTGCATGGGTGAGTGTGCATGCATGTGAGTGAGTGTGTGTAAGTGTGCATACATATGAGTGTGTATGTGTGTGTGTGTGTGTGTGTGTGTGTGTGTGTGTGTGTGTGTATACCTGTGAGTGAGTGTGTGTGAGTGTGTATGTGTGACTGTAGAAACACACCTCATTTTCACTCTTTCCTTTTCTGGCTCTTTTTCTCTTGGGCACTTTGATGTCATTTGTTGACCTGTTGAGACAAAAAACAAGTCTGCATGTTTCCATTGGGTCTTCTAAACATGAGTTCTTTCTAACAACAAAAAAAATGTTGGCATAAATTACTTATATCCATCATGGCAGCATGGGGGAAACCTACATGCACTGCAATGCCAGTGTATATTTGTGTGCGTTGTAAGCACACAAAAGTCTGCTAGGGTCTGAGTAACATACATTCTGTCACCAGAAGGTGAATGTATGGCTCTGTCCAGACAAGTGGAGCACTGAGTTTTACGTTTTCATAATAGCTGTCGACTAGTGCTACCAGAGACTTTCTAATGAGGAGACACAGCACTCCAAAAATCCTCCATATAAATGCATGGGGTTAGTTTGCGGTGTTTCCCACAGAATTGAATTCTATTTGTGGTGGTAGGTTTGCAGAATTAACTCGAATGCAAAAGTTAACAAATTAGTGCAGCGCGGTTATGATTCTAACCA
>NW_027468564.1:19628095-19653095 GCF_046254945.1 Alosa pseudoharengus | reverse complement strand
TGGAGTACATCACTTCACTATCTGACAAAAGGACCCTGAACAAACTGATCAACATCTTGGACAATGAGTGTCACCCACTCCACACCACTATTGTTAAGCAGAAGAGCCTGATCAGCTGGAGACTTCGCTCACTGCCTTGCACAACGGACAGACTGAGGAAGTCATTTGTCCCCAGGGCCATTGAACTGTTCAATGCCTCACTTAAGGGAAGAGGAGAGATAGACTTCTCGGCATAGTCTGTCTGCCTCTTCACCCCCTCCATGTTTGGCACTGTCTGTCCACTAGCCATTTGTACCACTGTCTTTATGCCTCACTGTTTGCGTGCTATATTAGCACATTTGCACATATGCATAACCCCTCCCCCCCCCTTCATGCCACAGCCGAAATGTGGCCACACTTATACTTTTTCTTAATAGTTCAATATATAGATATATAGACTTTACTTTACTTACTTCTGCATTGTTGCACTGTTGCACTGTTGGTCTTACTCATTTGCACTATCACCATGACCACTATCACCATTGCACTACCACCATGTCACTCATTCACACAGAGCACCTTACCATACCTTACTATGTACAGGAAATCACAGGATCAGTCCCTGCCTCAGTCATTGCCATTGCAAGCGCCTCTGATTGATTAATCACCACTATGTGGATACTGTTTTTAGAATTGATTTAGATTAAGTGTTAGTATAATTTGTATTTTTGTAAATTGTATTTTAGTATATTTTTATATATTGTATTAAGTGTCAGTTAGTATAATTTGTATTTAGTATATTTAGCATATTCTTTATCTTGTACTGTCCTTATTATATTGCTTAGTTGTGTTTTTTTTATTATATACTTTAATTACTCTTTCTGCTGTTAGAGAATGTGTTTGTGTTGTATGTATGCTGCTGAGACCTTGAATTTCCCCTGGGGATCAATAAAGTATCTATCTATCTATCTATCTATCTATCTATCTAACATCTATGTCCTTACGCAATTGTTTATGTCAAGTCAAGCTGTTTTGTCTTGTTGTCAATTCGTCTACTCTGTTTTTTCTAATGAACAATGTGCAAAGTTTAACTAGTAGTATGTGAGTATGTGACATAGTTATTTCAAAACAACAAAGTTACACATTACAGTTTTTCTCGATTGCTTTGACCTGCTTAAAGAAACTGGGATCCACTTGGTCTTGAACACCTTCTTTGCACAGCAGAAGTCATCTCTTGTGAATGTGTTTACGCATTTTCATTGGGTTCACACATTTCTCAAACCCTTTTGCAAAACAGTTAACCCAGACTATTGGTTTTCCCGTGCTAAACAAAAGGAAAACATATTTTCACAGGTGGTAGAGATTCCTTGCATACAGTAAGTCTGAATCTCTGATGCACCTGTGTGAAACTCCTTTACACAATTCTTCAGCAGCCGTTCATTATCCATAAGAGAAGCCATGTCTGTTCTGACTATGACAACTATGGCAGCTATTAGTTCAACACATTTGCAAGGAATGACTCAAGTGAAGAAATAAGGTCAAGCTGTTTTATGTGGTAGGACTCAGCATGGAACCATATATAGTGCATTTTGACCAACATGACATTAGCGATTGGAAATGTAAACATTTGATGACAAACATGACATCTGATTTTGTACAAAAAGCAGTTGTATGGACATATACTTACATAATCACTGCTGTTTGTTCAAGGTGAGGATAAACAGCTTTACTGGTGCGCAAAGGTGACAAGATGATATGGAGTTTGAACAAACAGTTTTGAGAATTTCAATTATAATCTGAGAATTGCGGCAATGCAACTGAGACAAACTGTAAGTCTCCATAAAGTGCCAGAAATGTTGATATCTGCATAAAAGTGTATTTGCACAATCACACTAGACTGTTTGGTCCAGACGCGAGTTCGGAGACCCTGGGTCAGGAAGGAGCAATTGCACTCGGGTACGCTACGGTATGGAAAAAGGGCTATGGTCCGTGGTGTAGTCTATGTGATACGCAGGCCTACGCAGTATAGGCCTACCCACTTAAAAAGCATCATCTCCGTATAACCACTTACTGTAAAATAGGCAAGGATGCGTATTAATATTTGGGGTTGATCACAGTATACCCACTAGGCTACAGCTAACTACTACATCACAGTAGGCCTACATATACAGCAAAGACTACAACACTGGGTATGGTTGGGGTTCAGGAGCTACTTTTGGTGATGAACCTAACAGGGATCTCAACTGAGCCACAAAGTACTAATATGTCTGGACCACGATGGGTTAAAAAGTGTAAAAAGATAAAATAAAATAAAATAAAATAAAACACCTGAAACATATGAAGCACCTTTTTTGCTGTGCTAAGAAGGTGACAATGAAAATCAAGTGGATCCCAGTTTATGACAGTTTTTCTCAATTGCTTTACAGTTTTTCTTGATCGTTTTGATGCTTGTGTCAACTTTGCACGTTCTCAAAACAGTTACAGTTTTTCTTGATCGTTTTGATGTGTCAACTCTGACATCACGTTCTCAAAACAGTTAACACCCGTGTCTGAACAAAAGCACTCTGGACAAAATGACACATTTTCCTTGCTGTTACTCTCAAAACACTTACAGTTTTTTCTGAATGCTTACAGTTTTTTTCAACTGCTTACACACTAAATCTTTGCTTGTCACACAATTTTCTAAACATGTCCTCCAAACATCATAACCCGACACCAAATCTGCAAAACCATACACTAATTCTCAGTGTTTGACTCAGTTTTCAATTGACTAAAACACATTTTTCAAAACACCACACACAATTTTCTACCTAACACACAAAAATCTAACAGGAAGTAACTTGATTTCATTCTTCAAACACAACCCATCAAAATGCCACACTAAATCACCAGTGCTTCACTCTTTCTCTTCACATGTGCAAACACTCTTTACTTTACTGAACACCATCCAATCATTGCCTTAGTATAGGTCTATGAATAGATACTCTCTATATAGGTATAGACCCTTTCAATCTGCTCCTAGAGGATTTCCGGTTGAAATATTCAGAACCAATGCAGATACTTTGAAAATTACAGTAATCGGACTTTAGCTTACAGTAATGTTCTACAAAATGTAAAATTTGTCTTTTTACTCTATTTTTGTTTGTCCCCATGTTACAGTACCATTACTGTAGCTCAATACATTTTTCTGTGCCTCCAGAAATGCCTTAGGAACGCTTACTGTAGAATTGTTTGTTTCTGCAGTTGAAAGGGTCTATAGGCCTATGAATACATACTGTACACGACCCCCCCCCCCCACCCCACACACACACACACACTTGTCTTTAGAAAAAAACTACAGTAAATCAGTGTTTTCAAAACTCCATGTACATCTGGTGGTCACTGTATTCTTCTTTGCTTTTTTTCTTGTTTGCTGTAAAATACTGTATTCACAACAGCAAATTATTTGGGAAAAATCACTATTTTTGGTTTCAATATTGCTTGCATTTTTACTGTGTATTTCAACTTCTCTTTGTTGATACCGTAACTTTCACTCTTGTATGGAAATACATATAGAAAGCCTAAGACAGAAGAGCTTTAGGTTTTGAGCAACAGTGTGTACATGATGTATCTAAAATGTCATATTATGACAAAAGTGTTTGTAATGTGAGGCGAATGTTTGCTTTAAACATGTGTTTTTGACATTTTGAATGTTGTGTGTCATTTTGCTGGAGATTTGGGGCATTTTGCATTTTGTGTGAGCAGTTGTGGGTTTTGTGTGTGGAGTTTTGAAAAATAGACACAGAGTTTTGAAAACGTGTGTAAACAATTGTAAAAAACTGTAAACACATTTTTTGTAACTATGGCTTTTTTTGCAAAACTCTACACACAAATGGCAAAACCACTCACTGAGTTCGCAAAACTAAAAGCACAAACATGGCTTTGCACTCAGTTTGCAATTTTGTAACACACACTTTGCACAACTGTAGGCACAATGGCTATTATTTACACTATTTTGCCAACTCTCTGGCACACTTTCTCATGTGAAAACAGTTTTAGATAATTAGTTCACTTTGCAATCAGCCTAAGCACTATAAATAAGCCACAGGTAATGTACAATGGGTACAATGGAGTGAGCAGGAAGAGTGAGAAGAGAAAGAAATAGCCCTTTAACAGACAAAAAAAACAGTCTACATGTGGGGATATTGTCATGTCAGGCCTGGATACGTCATTCCAGAATATATTTTTTCCCGGTGCCTTGGACTAGGACATTGCATGTGATGTAGAGAGAATTTTGAAAGAGACGACCCGATGTAGACTGATTTGTTTAGTCTCACTGAAATACTATTTTGTGTTTTGACTTGGAAAAACAAACTTGTGTTTGTTTTGATGTGTGCAAATAAACTCTACAGTAATACTTGAAGTTTGGATCCCTGTATGTTTACAGAACTATGACAAAAGTATGACCTCAAACTGACATAGTCTACCTTGAGCACAGAGAAAGCAAAAGCCAGATGTGTTTTTTATTCATACCATCAGTGTGTTGTTGGCACATTGTGTGCTTACTATTGTGATGGCTTGTGTTTACTGTTAGATACGAAAACACCATTTTTACGAAGGTGTGAAGAGTTAAGCAAGGTGTGTTAGCTTTTGCAAGAGAACTACAATGTTTTGCTGATTGGGTGAGAGGTTTTGCCATTTGTGTGTAGAGTTTTGCAAAAAAAGCCATAGTTACAAAAAACGTGCCTAAGCAATCAGAAAAAACTGTAAAACATGCAGCAAAAGCAAATCTTGCCGAACACTACAACTTGTTGCCAATTCAAAAACACTCTTTACAGTGTTTTACAATTGTGGTACCCGTCAAGCGGTATACCTTTTTTACAGTCTGACTACGCCACCCCCTGATGATGGGCAGGAGGACCCACAAATCTTTCCCTGAATGTAGTGTGGCTAGTTCTGCATGTTCCCCGCAAAGGGACAGTTGACAAGAGGCAGATATGCAAATGTATTTCAAATGTATTACAAATTAGTACAAAAGGTGTAGAAAAGTTATCAGGATCGATCTTAAAATACTGCTATAATCAACTGGTGGATTTTTCCTCAGTCTAAGAAGGTCGGATCAGCCAATGCAAAACCCCTGCTCAGGAGGACCCTGGTGAGACAGAAAAACAGGAGACAGCAACCCAACACCAGACAAAGCATGCAACACAGCAAGCACTACACACTCAAGATGTTCAGATACCACTACAAAATATTACATGTGTTCTGTTGCAGCAAGCACTACACACTTAAGGTCTTTAGATACCACTACAAAATATCACACCGTGTTGTAGTTATAGTACACACCAAGACAGTGTCTCCCAATGTGGTCCCTTAGCAAGAAGGGGCAAAGCATCAGTGTGGATCCGGCCTTGTACAGGGATAGCCTAAGCAGAAGACATAGTTAGGGAGGAGAACCACCAGCATCAATAGCACCACTAGTTAATGTACAATGCTACTATGAATGAGGCAGAGGCAGAGTCACAGATAACCAAACAAACAAACAAACACAATAAAGAAATGGGTACTAATTACAGGAAAACAGTGGCTGGCCTGGTCCTTTTCAATATGCTCAACTGTCCACAGCTCATTGACACATGAGGGCAAAAAGGTGAATGTTCCGTTGCAATGCAGCCCAGCAGCTCAGGTCACAATGAGGTGATCACAAATGTTAAAACTCCATGCAGGAGCCTGTGTCCTCCGTGAAGAGTAGACACAACCTTCTAGAAATTACCCTGCATGAAAAGGGAGCCCAACTCGCACAATAGTGTCCAGCACCAACACAAAGAGAATCTGACTTGCAGCCAGCAAACACTTATCACTTCCTAATTAGTCATGTGACTTCAAGACATCATGTGATCCTAGGTGTTGTGTGGATGTGATGCAGCTATGTGTGCCTGTTTGTGTAGATCCCCACACTCACTCCTCCCAAAAGGTGTCGTCGCCCCCGACGATCAAACCTCAGCCCCAAGGAATGCAGCAGCCCTTACCACCCCCACACTTGATACTGTGGACCTTGGCAGATTGTGAGGATTCTTGTGTCTTCCAGCTGTTGCCCGCCTGGTGCGTCTAAGACCTGGTGACCTGTCTTGAAGTTGGGGGTTCCCCTCACTGCCATCATCATAGTCATCATCATCATCATCATCCTCGCCCCTATCCTCCCCCACAGGTTCTTCTTCAACTTCATTGGGGGCCGTTGGTGGTGGACCTGGAGTGACAGCAGCTATTGGAGTAGGTCTTGCTTCTTCTATCCAGGTAAGGACATCTTCTTCACTGCAAGTTGAGTTACTTTCTGGGTAAGTAGTCTTTGTGGATGGCTGAGGGACCTTTGGTACTGATGGTATAGTATCCAGTTGCGATGCTCTAATCTCTGTTCTGTGGACTTGCCGGACATTACCAGTTCCATCTGCCAATGTTACAGTGTAGGGCCCACCCGGGTCAGACGGTGTCCTGACAACTTTGTACAGTGTTGGTGACCAGACATCCTGGATCTTACGACGACCTTGGCAGCGGTGATCTTTTAAGTAGACCAGTTGGCCCTCTGTAAAACCCTTATCACACACCTGTTGGTTGTGGTTTCGCTGCCGGTAATCTGCTGCCTCCTCCATGTTCTTGCGGGCCAGCTCACGAGTTACCTGAAGCCGATGGGGAGTCGAGGTGGCACGCCAAACATCAGCGAGTAAGGGGAATGACCAGTGGAGCAGTGGGTGGAGGTGTTGTATGCCCACACCAACTGGGAGATGTACTTTGGCCACGCCCTTTTCTTTTCCATAGTGAGTGATCGGAGGAGGTCATGGAGGGTCCTGTTAAATCTCTCGCATTGGCCATTCCCTTGGGGATGGTATGCTGTTGTTCTAGACTTTTCAATCCCATATAGCTGACACAACTGTGCGATGAGTGCACTCTCAAAGTTTCTCCCTTGGTCGGAATGTATCCGTTTAGGCACTCCGAAACGGTTGAACCAACAGTCAACTAGGATCTTCGCCACTGTACTGGCACTTTGGTCTTTGGTTGGGATTGCCTGTGTGTACTTTGAGAAAACGTCTGTCATGACCAATACATTTTCCTTACCATCTGTTGCAGACTCAAGCAGGGTAAAGTCTATAGCAAGTACTTCTAATGGCTGACCAGCCAGCAGAACCCCCTGGTAAGTCTTGACTTTGGGCTGGACAGCTTTAGACAGCACACAGCGTTGGCAGTTCTGACAGTACTTCTCAATTTCCGCTCCCATCCCTGGCCAGTAACACTGTTGCCTCACCAGGTCAGTAGTTCGCCGTACTCCTTGATGTCCGTGTTGGTCATGGAGACCCCGGAGAAGCTCTTGGTGAAGACACTGGGGCAGGAGCAGTTGGGTGTATGGCTCTCCATGAGGGGCAGTTGTCTTCCGGTACAGCAGGCCATCCTTCTCCAGGATACGATTCCACTGCCGGAGGAGATGTTGTACCTCCTTGGTGAGTTTGCCCCGCTGTTCCTTGCTGGGAGGCCTTCTTAGTCTCCAAAACGACAGAAAGTCTTTCAAAACAGGATCTGCCTCCTGCAACATCGCCAGTTCAGCATTGGATCGACTTGGAAGGACTCCAATTTGGTGAGATATGGCTCCCTCAGCTCTATCCGGGATGAGTGGCTGGTAAGGTTGAACTCTCAGCTGGTCAGTCTCCAGATATGTGGTCTCTGCCTGCGTGCTGTACTGGCGAGAGAGAGAGTCAGCATTAGCATTATTTTTTCCTGGTCGGTAGTGTACAGTGAAGTCGAAAGCTGCCAACTGGGCAACCCATCTTTGTTCAGTAGCCCCCAGCTTCAGGGTCTGAAAATGACTTAAAGGGTTATTATCAGTATAAACTGTAAATTTGCTGCCAAGCAAATACTCTCGGAATTTTTCTGAAACCGCCCATTTTAGTGCTAAGAACTCCAGCTTCATGGAGCTATAATTCTCCATGTTATGCTCTGAACCACGCAATGAGCGACTAGCATATGACACTGGTCTCAATTTTCCCTCCTTCTCCTGGGACAGGACTGCACCTAGCCCTTGGTGGCTAGCGTCTATCTCCAAGACAAAGGGCTTGGTGAAATCAGCGAATGCTAAAATGGGAGCACTTGTAAACATCCTCTTCAACTCAGTGAAACTTCTCTCACATTTTTCAGTCCACATACTGGGTAGGACTGAAGCTGGCCTGGTCCTACTCATCTTTGCAGTTTTAATTACATCTGCCACTAGTTGATGAATTGGAGCTGCTAACTGCGCAAACCCCTTAACAAAGCGACGGTAATAGCTGCAAAATCCAAGAAATGATCGGACTTCAGTCACATCACAAGGCCTCCTCCAGTTACTCACAGCAGATACCTTTTCTGGATCAGTGGCCACACCTTCTTTGGACACTCGATGTCCCAAGTACTGCACTTCCCTCTTGAAAAAGTGGCACTTACTCAGCTTTGCCTTAAGCCCTTTCTGTTGGAGTCGGCTGAGGACCATCTCCAGTCTCTGCAAGTGCTGGGCCACAGAAGAAGAAAAGATTATGACATCATCCAAAAATAAAAGAACTGAGTGAAAGCTCTGATCACCAAATATTCGCTCCATGAGCCTCTGAAAATTTCCGGGAGCGTTACATAACCCAAATGGCATCCTTTCAAATTCAAAAAGGCCAAAAGGGTACAGAATGCAGTTTTTGGCTTATCTCTCTCAGCAACAGCAACTTGATTATAGCCACTAGCCAAGTCCAGAGTTGAGAACCACTGGGCACCTGACAAGGCGTCCAACGACTCCTCAATACGAGGTAATGGGTAAGCATCCTTTCTCGTCTTGGCGTTAAGTTGACGGTAATCAACACACATCCGTAGCTCTCCAGTTTTCTTTTGCACCAGGACAATGGGTGATGCGTAAGGGCTGCTACTCTCCCTGATCACTTTGCTATCCAGAAGCTGTTTGATATGATCCTTTATAGCCTGCCACTGTGTAGGGGGTATTCGCCTATATCTTTGTCGGACTGGAGCGTCATCTAAAAGAGGTATCTCATGTACAATCTCATCAGTGCAACCCAGATCTCCATCATATTTAGCAAAGACATCACTATACTTCTCTAACAGCTGTTTTGCTTGGCCCTCCTCTTCAGGTGAAAGTTCTGACCAGTGTAAAGCTGCAAGGACTTCTGGGATGGAGGCAGGTGCCCCCCCAGCAGTATGTATATTAACTAGGGCAACATCACCATTCTCTCCTTCAAACTTCAGCTGCTCTGCCTGAATGTCAACTACTGAGTGTAACATCCCCAACACCTGCTTTGAGTGGACTACAGCACCAGTGGCTCCTACATTAACTACAGGAACATATGTCACACCATTGGTAACACTGAGTAACGACGGGGACAACAGCAAACCTGGGGCGAGATCTGAGCCTCCAGGTTCCAACAGCATTGTGGCAGGTGGCGTATGTGGGACTTTTGGGCATGTGACCTTAATAAACTTAAGTGACCCAGCTGGTATGAATTCCCCACCACTCTCTAGGACCCGCACCCGACCCTCATGAGTTAAATGGCACACATCTTGGCGGCGACAGTAGCGGAGAGCGGACTCCCAACAGGCCTCTGCCTTAACAGCACATAGAGAAGCAAATAAATCCTCCCCCTGTTGTGCAAATAACTCCCTATAGCACTGAGAAATGACATTCATTCCTAACAGCCCAGGAACGGAATGTTGTTGTAATATGCCAGGGGCATCCTTCACCACCAAAACACCCCGTCCCGAAAAGGTTCTACCCAGTACCTGGATATCCAACACTAAATATCCAACATAGGGGATATCTAAACCATTGGCAGCTTTTAAAGCCAACCACCCACATGACTTGAGCCTAGGTGCTCCCCAATGTTGAAAGACTTCCTTAAAAAGAGACTCTGTGATTGTCGTCACCATAGAACCAGTGTCCAGTAAACACTTTACTTTAACACCCCCCATCTTTACCTCCACTACAGGGCATTTACCTACCAGTGAGATTGACTCATTTGAAGGGGGCAAGACCTGATTAAAGGGACTAGGATTGTTTGTCACAGTGCTAGGATCAATACGATGCATACCTGACTGTCCTGTAACTGCAGGATTTTCCTCGGGCTGGACATTGGGTAGACTGGCTGTTCGCTGCCTCGGTCCCTGTCGACACTGACGGAGGACGTGTCCAGGCTTACGACACCGGAGACAGATGGGTTGACCTTCTGGGGTAAACTGGTAATTGGGGTTATGAGGACGAGAAGTAGGCTGATTTAACACAGATTCTATCTTAGACAGACTCTGTAGGATTTTATTAATCTGTGACTGCTGTTGGTTAAGTTGTTCCTGCAGGACAGAAACTTCCAACCCTTTTCCCACCCCCACTGCATGACAAGCCCCTTCAACATTTAGATCCACCCCACAGTAGTGAAGCCCGGCTCGAGTTTGTCCGGAGGGGCGCTCACCCTCCTCCATCCATCTAATTGCTTCATGCCGTAGTGCTATAAAAGCAACAGCTGGATTTTGTCGCACAATGCTCTTTAGCTCTCGTCTTAAGGAAACATCACGTACATGCTCCATGAACTGATCTCTGACTAATATATCTGGGTCTGTCAACCTATTAGGGTAAGCACGCTTGATTTCTTCAATTAGAGCCCACAAAGAGTGAGAAAATTCTTTTAAAGACTCCCCATCTTTCTGTTTTCTGTCAAAGAATTGTCTTTGCAGGCTGACAAAGGAGGAGGAGGAACCATAAACTTCTTTTAAAATGTTTAATATTGTGTCCGGATTCTCCCGCTCAG
Source organism: Alosa pseudoharengus (assembly GCF_046254945.1). Taxonomy (NCBI): domain Eukaryota; kingdom Metazoa; phylum Chordata; class Actinopteri; order Clupeiformes; family Clupeidae; genus Alosa; species Alosa pseudoharengus. The sequence continues at coordinate 19,642,326 of NW_027468564.1, read as the reverse complement.
CTAACGAGCGGAATCTGATTTCAGCTTTTGCTTCTCCTTCCAAATGATCATAAAGGAAGAGGGCCTTCTCTCTAGCGCTCATATTCCTATCCCTCACGCTTGACTCAATATTTTCTATCCAATCATAAATCAATATATCAGATTTAGATTTTGAGCCGGAGAAGTGGGGACGCTTTCTCTCTCTTTGAATATAAACAAACCGTTCTGGTCTAAGTTGTGGACCAGGAAAATTTGGTGAGTCCAAATCGCCACTGGGGGCTGTCCCACCAGTAGTAGTGCCATTACCAGAGGTACCTGCACTGGCACCTCTTCCTCTCTGAAGTTGTTCATTAGCCACTCGTAATCTCTGCACTTCCTCCCGAAGAGTCAGAAGTTTCTCAGGCACATGTTCCTCCACCTCACTCATTTTACCAGTTTAACAGCCTCACTACCACAGAAGAGAATATGGAACGATGCAAAAGACATAACAAAAACACTTCAGTTGAGAAGTAGTCACTGGCCGTCAGTGTTGGGGGTAATGCGTTACAAAAGTAATGTAATTACTGTAATATATTGCTGTTTGCGGTAACGCGGTAATGTAAGGCATTACAAAATAAAAATTGGGTAATATTTACTCGGTACAAACTTCAGTAACGCGCGTTACAATGCAGTTTAACCCAAAATTAAGCGCTTGTTTTGTTTTGATACATATTCGCAAACACCACGCGAGAACAACAGAGGAGAAAAAATCCGCGCAAAATAGTAGAACGTTATCTCCTGATAGCCTACTGGTTGAATATAACTTTGGCTGCAGCAGACTCGCAGGCGAACTCTATTTGCGGGATGGACATAAGCCTACGCTCATTATTTTCAGCTTGTCATAGACAAGGCTAAGAACATAATAGTTAGTGCACTTTGTGTGCGAAACCGAAACATCTCTCAGCTCGCGAAATAGCACAAGTAAATTAATGAAACATCTAAAGTAGTGCCACGCTAATCTTTTTGATTCTTGATAAAACACAAACTATGCTGTTGTGCATGTCAGCTTTGTGCTGTGAACTTAAATTGAAGAGAATAAAGGGATAGAAATGCAGAAAAAGATTGTGTAGCCTGGCAGTGCCACCGCTCCCACCACGCGCATCGCGCACTTTGCGTTGGGCACCAAAGGACAGAGGGGGCACCCAAATGTAACCAATAAATAGTAGCTTTACTGCAAACTGTGTTTCACTCTTCATCAATAACGTTTACAATGTCAAAATGCACTAACACGATGTTACATGCAAGTTTGATACCTTTTGGGTTCCCTCAATCACCACCTACTAGAATTGGAGGGTCTTCAATCATTCGTTTTCCAAGCATTTAGGCTACTGTACATGAAGCACATGATATGCTGAGTCGACTGAAACGCATTCCATTCAGATAGCTAGGTGGATACCATAATTCACTTGTATTCGCAAAACGAAATGTGAAGCAACATGTCATTGCATACTTCAATTTCCAAAGCAATGAAGGTTGCTTAAAACAACTTAACATTGTGCATATTATTGTTAATATTGTGCTATCAATGTAACTCAAACAAATAAGGCTTGTAAACAAGAGCTGGCAAAAGGGCATTATGACAACGTAAAGATCAATGCTCTTAAAGTGACAGTGCACCATTGATAAGTAAAACAGCATTTCTTCAGAAATTAATGTTTAAAAATACACAGTAATGGTCTGTAAATAATAGGCTTTACTTTAGGTGTTTGAGTTATCATTTAAATGTCACTCACTCAAAGCCACTCACTTAGGGCACCGAAATGGCCAGCAGGCCACCATCTTGACATGTCTTTATTAAAGGAACCGTATGTAAAAATTGTATTTCAATTAATCATAAAATTGCCATGATATGTCACTAGACATTAAGAAATCATGTTCATTTCAAATACTTATATCACTGACAACAGTAGTCTGGCCAGGATATTGTCATTTAAAAAGTGAAGTTGCAGCCCTCAACTGATGTTGATGTTGTCATGTTGTGTTTTGGCCTAATGCGCCACCCTCCACCAATCTACTAATCACAAAGTCAGTAGTGTTTCGTCATCCGGTTGCCAACTCTGCCAGTCAGAGGGGAGGGGAAGGGGATACACCGCTCTACAGTAATTTGAAAGTGATTGTAGTACCCGTTTTGGCCACAATCTTACATACGGTTCCTTTAAGCTTTGATTTACAATATAGTAGGCTCTCTATTGATTTTAATGAGTAGGCCTAGGCCTTAAAGTTACAGTATTTCTATCACAATTTACCAGACTTTGACCTTTTGTCGGTTTTTAACAAAATTCTGACTATGATTGTTCCTTGTATTGCATTATGAGCACTGCGCCTATTGCATTCTACTGTTGCCTTAAGCCTAGCTCAGTCATTATGCTATACCACATCTCCCTCCATTGGAAGAGCAAGCTGCATTGAGCATAATAAACTGCTTTTAGAATGGCAAATCCATATTTCTAGATATTTTGGTGAAAGTAACTTAAAAGTAATGCAATAGTAGTGTAATGCCTTACAATTCAGAGACAGTAATATTATAATGTAACAAATTACTTTGAAATGACAGTAATAAGTAATGCATAGTACATTACGTTTTTGAAGTAACTTGCCCAACACTGCTGGCCGTTGGTTCCCATCGTGTTTTGTCTTGGCCGTCCACTTGTAGTCTTCTGTTGTCCAGAGCCAGCCACTGTTTCTATTTTAAAAATCAAGAATACACAAACAAAACAATACAATACAAACAAAACAAAACATCAATGCCTCGTTTACATCCTGCACGGCTACGCCAAAATGTGGTACCCGTCAAGCGGTATACCTTTTTTACAGTCTGACTACGCCACCCCCTGATGATGGGCAGGAGGACCCACAAATCTTTCCCTGAATGTAGTGTGGCTAGTTCTGCATGTTCCCCGCAAAGGGACAGTTGACAAGAGGCAGATATGCAAATGTATTTCAAATGTATTACAAATTAGTACAAAAGGTGTAGAAAAGTTATCAGGATCGATCTTAAAATACTGCTATAATCAACTGGTGGATTTTTCCTCAGTCTAAGAAGGTCGGATCAGCCAATGCAAAACCCCTGCTCAGAAGGACCCTGGTGAGACAGAAAAACAGGAGACAGCAACCCAACACCAGACAAAGCATGCAACACAGCAAGCACTACACACTCAAGATGTTCAGATACCACTACAAAATATTACATGTGTTCTGTTGCAGCCAGCAAACACTTATCACTTCCTAATTAGTCATGTGACTTCAAGACATCATGTGATCCTAGGTGTTGTGTGGATGTGATGCAGCTATGTGTGCCTGTTTGTGTAGATCCCCACACAATTGTTTACACACATTTTCAAAACTCTATTTTTCAAAACTCCACACACAAAACCCACAATTGCTCACACAAAATGCAAAATGCCTCAAATCTCCAGCAAAATGACACACAACATTCAAAATGTCAAAAACACATATTTAAAGCAAACATCCGCCTCACATTACAAACACTTTTGTCATAATATGACATTTTGGATACATCATGTACACACTGTTACTCAAAACCTAATGCTCTTCTGTCATGTATTTCCATACAAGAGTGAAAGTTACGGTACAGAGAGAAGTTTAAATACACAGTATTATTGAAACCAAAAATAGTGATTTTTTCGCAAATAATTTGCTGTTGCAAATACAGTATTTTACAGCCAACAAGAACAAAGCAAAGCAAAATACAATGGGCACCAGATGTACATGGAGTTCTGAAAAAGCTGATTTTGCCTAAGACGGAAATGACTGACTACTATCAAATTACTTTGCTTTTTCCAAAGAAAAGTGTGTGTGTCTGTGTTTGTGTGTGTGTGTGTGTGTGTGTGTGTGTGTGTGTGTGTGTGTGTGTGTGTGTGTGTGTGTGTGTGTGTCTGTGTCTGTGTCTGTGTGTGTGTGTGTGTGTGTGTGTGTGTGTGTCTGCGTGTGTGTGTGTGGGGGGTGGGGGGGTGGGTTGTGTATGTACTGTATTTATAGGTCTATAGAAAAATTTATTGAGCTAATGGTAACTTGGGGAGACACAAAAATATAGTAAAAAAGACAAGTTTTTCTGTACATAAAGTCGACTTTTTGTAGAACATTCCTTTCAAAGTATCTGCATAGTACATTTTTTTATTCATTCCTCCCAAGATGTGACTGTCATTGACATGTAAGACATACAGCAAACACCTAGCAAGATACGGTACATTTTATTGAACTACAACTTTCATCGAAATAGACTTACAGTAAACACCTTTTGTACTGTTTTCTCCACCAAATAGGCAATAGAGTACTTTGTCTAAATGTGCATTAGATCCATACTTGCAAATAGCAACACAGAACAGACATCTCTTATGTATAATGAATGATTGCTGATTGAAGAATTGCGCAAAGGAGTTTCACACAGGTGTATCAGAGATTCAGACTTCTGCAAGGAATCTATACCACCTGTGAAAAGATGTTTTCCTTTTGTTTAGCATGGGAAAACCAATAGAGTTTGGGGCTTTTGAATGACACCTGTGTTAACTGTTTTGCAAAAGGGTTTGAGAAATGTGTGAACCAAAATGAAAATGTGTGAACACATTCGCAAGAGATGACTTCTGCTGTGCAAAGAAAGTAGTCATGAAGACCAAGTGGGTTCTAGTTTACTTACAGTTTTTTCTGATTGCTTAAGCACTTTTTTTGCAAAACTCTATACACACAAATGGCAAAACCTCTCACCCAATCAGCAAAACATTGTAGTTCTCGTGCAAAAGCTAACACACCTTGCTTAACTCTTCACACCTTCGAAAAAATGGTGTTTTCGTATCAAACAGTAAACACAAGCCATCACAATACAGTTTTTTTCTGAATGCTTAAACACAACCATGATTCTTATAGCACAATTTCTAAAACTATTAATTCTTATAGCAAAACCACTCACTGAGTTTGCAAAACTAAAAGCACAAACACTGCTTTGCACTCAGTTTGCAATTTTGTAACACACACTTTGCACAACTGCAGGCACAATCCACTGCATAGCACTCTTTTTGCGGAACTGTAAACACAACTCACTGCTTTACACTCAATTACCAAATGATCAATACACTCCTAGCAAATCTATACACATGTATGGAAATTATTTACACTATTTTGCCAACTCTCTGGCACACTTTCTCATGTGAAAACTGTTTTAGATAATTAGTTCACTTTGCAAACAGCCTAAGCACTATAAATAAGCCACAGGTAATGTACAATGGGTACAATGGAGGGAGCAGGAAGAGTGGGAAGAGTAAGAATTAGAGGAGGCTGAAGAATAGGACGTGGTGAAGAAGTAGGAGGAAGAGGAGGAAGAGGATGCAGAGGTGAAGAAGTGAGAGGGAGAGGATGACAAGGACAAGGAGGTGAAGTTAGAGGAAGAGGACAAGGAGGAGCAAGAGGAGGACGAGGAGGGGGAAGAGGAAGGGTAAGAAGAGAAAGAAATAGCCCTTTTACAGGCAATTGCAGTGCCCCCCACCTCCCCCCAACATTCTAAATCAATTGTATGTATAGTGATATTATACACCATTTAAAAGCTTGGACTCTTGGGAATTCACGACACATGTACAATCTGTATAGTGCTTTGAATTGTCAGATTAATCTTACTATGTCTCAATTAATTTTGATCAAAAATGCCCCCCCACCTTTGGTGCCTCCCTAGTTTCTAGCTGCAATGTATATCCCTTAGCAATAAGTAGATGCAGCATGGTTACAGTTTTTTTCAACTGCTTACACACTAAATATTTGCTTGTCACACAATTTTCTGTCCTCCAAACATAATAACCCGGCACCAAATCTACCTAACACACAAAAATCTAACAGGAAGTAATTTGATTTCGTTCTTCAAACACAACCCATCAAAATGCCACACTAAACCACCAGTGCTTCACTCTTTCTCTTCACATGTGCAAACACTCTTTACTTTACTGAACACCATCCAATCATTGCCTTAAAAATTACAGTAATCGGACTTTAGCTTACAGTAATGTTCTACAAAAAGTTGACTTCATGTAAAATTTGTCTTTTTACTCTATTTTCGTTTGTCCCAATGTTACACTACCATTAGCTCAATACATTTTTATGTGCCTCCAGAAATGCCTTAGGAACGCTTACTGTAGAATTGTTTGTTTCTGCAGTTGAAAGGGTCTATAGGCCTATGAATACATACTGTACACGAACCCCCTCCCCCTCCCACACACACACACACACACACTTGTCTTTGGAAAAAAACTAATTCAGTGTTTTCAAAACTCCATGTACATCTGGTGGTCACTGTATTCTTCTTTGCTTTTTTTCTTGTTTGCTGTAAAATACTGTATTTGCAACAGCAAATTATTTGGGAAAAATCACTACTTTTGGTTTCAATATTGCTTGCATTTTTACTGTGTATTTCAACTTCTCTTTGTTAATACCGTAACTTTCACTCTTGTATGGAAATACATATAGAAAGCCTAAGACAGAAGAGCTTTAGGTTTTGAGCAACAGTGTGTACATGATGTATCCAAAATGTCATATTATGACAAAAGTGTTTGTAATGTGAGGCGAATGTTTGCTTTAAAGATGTGTTTTTGACATTTTGAATGTTGTGTGTCATTTTGCTGGAGATTTGAGGCATTTTGCATTTTGTGTGAGCAATTGTGGGTTTTGTGTGTGGAGTTTTGAAAAATAGAGTTTTGAAAACGTGTGTAAACAATTGTAAAAAACTGTAGTTGTGCAGATGTATAGTCCATCTTATACACATTGAACCAACAAAGAAAATGCAAAAATAGAGACTTTTGTGTAATCATTCCTTATTTTGTGTAGTCATTCTATATCAGATCCCCTGACATACATTTCAAATAGTTTACAAGACACCTACAAGTGTTACCTTTCATTTGAGACCAGGATTGTGCTTCTACACCAAGAGGTTGCCACACCGTAAGCCTTTTCTTGTCAGTATGCATTTTATAACCAAAAGTCCTATGGGGAGTTTCCATAGAGCATTTTACAAAACACATGAGCATACCTTGGCAAATAATGGTCTAAAGCACTCATATTTCCTTCTATATTGATTTACTTTGAGATGCAGATTTACAAGACCTGGGAGTGGGTTGTGTTTCCAAGACAAAATAAATGACCAAGAGGGCAGAATGTGGTAATTTCCAGAGAAAACCGCCTAAAAAAACAACTATCATTTTACCCTTTGCCACTATCTGACAGTCAGTCTCACAGTCAATCTATTGACACCAAAATAATCTGCTTTCAAAAGAGGTCAAGCACTTGAATATAAGTCAAATGTTGAAACAGGGCCATTGTTAGTAGGCGGTGTGCAATTTCTAGCAAAAACTCAAAATAGGGGGGGGGTAAGTGTAAAGATTTTAAGCAGGTCAAAGCAATCGAGAAAAACTGTAACCTGCTCAAAGAAACTGGGATCCACTTGGTGTCCAAATAGGCAATACGGTACTTTCTCTAAATGTGCCATAGATCCATACTTTCAAATAGCAACACAGAACAGACATGGCATGGATAAGGTATGATTAAAGAATTGTGCAAAGGAGATTCAGGTGTATCTACAGATTTAAACTGACACAAGGACTCTCTACTATTTGTGAATAGATTTGTTTAGGACAGGGAAACCAAAAGAGTTTGGGGCCTTTGAATGACCTGACCTGTGATCTGTTTTGCAAAACAGAATGGGAAATGTGGTAACCCAATGGAAATGTGTGAGCACATTTGGAAGAGATGACTTCTGCTGTGCAAAGAAGGTGTTAATGAAGACCAAGTGGATCCCAGTTTCTTTAAGCAGGTCACAGTAATCGAGAACAACTGTAAATGCAAGAGAATGCAAAGACTATATCAATTCCAATAGTAGATTACTGTATGAGGAAGACTGAATGAGATAGGATTTGTTTTTACTGCATTTTACAGTTCTGAGCTTGCCAGACTATGTAAAGTATTGTCATCCAGTTAAAAAAAATAGGAAATGTTTTTAGTGTGTTTTACATCAGTCCTTTCCAAAAATACTGTTATGGGAAAGGCAAAATTATGCTTGACAGATTACAATTGACAACTGAAGGAAATATACAACACCTGGAGGGACTAACCTGTTTGGATCCTTACTGCAATTGTAAAAAAAGAACCAGCAGACAATATGTACACAAGCAATTGCATGGATATGCAAAAGCATCCACTGTGTCTCCGAAGTCATGAGAATTTATGATGTGCCCAAATGAGGTTGAACTGGTTCCTAACCCTATAGGGAGTTGAACCCTTTGGCTTAGAATGGTCCCATATGTATGATAAGGACACTGTTCCTCCTCTCAATTTCCCTCACGTGATGCGGCAGGAAGGGCCCTGTCCACCCTGGTCGCCCCGATGCAGAATCAGCACAGAAAGCGTTTTTTTAATTATTTATTTTTCTGGGCCCCCCTCCCGAGCGGGCCCAGTGTGGTTGCTCCCGTTGCCTCCACAACCAGCCCTAAGGAGCCCCCCCCCCCTTTAGAGCTGTGTCCCATACTGATCCTACAGGACATGTTATCTGCTGTGTCCCGTACTGATCCTACAGGACATGTTATCTGCTGTGTCCCGTACTGATCCTACAGGACATGTTATCTGCTGTGTCCCGTACTTAGGGATGGGCACAAATGCATCCCAAATGCAGATACACTGATTGTATTTTTGTATTTTCAAAATACTACAAAATACTTCTTTCTAAAAGCCTTTTTTGTCTATCCCTTCACTTGTACACTACCTGGAAAATCATCTGAAAGCAAGAGACTCCTTCCATAATCAGTCAACAGATCAGATATGCTGACCCCTCATGTTAGACATCCCAATATAAACCTCTGCCAGGGTCGGCGCCAGAGAACAACGGGTGGGGGGGCACCTCACCTCACTTTTATTAAAAATTGCCATATAATAAAGAGCATCCTTCGAGCCTTTTGGATAACTGAAACAATATCATGGGGGAAAATAGTGCAAGAACATAGCGGTCATAGCCTATAGTGTTTAATAGACTATAGCACACAGTGTTTAATAGAATAGTTGCATAGGCTACAATACAAGTAAACAGACTCACCACTAGCAGGCCTAGGCTACAGTTGAGTGCAAAATCTCATCACTGTGTCTTTCCATTCATTTTGAAATGTTCTTATAAGATCCTGCTCAAAAGCAAATTGCACATAGGGCCTTCTGATAATATTGCAACATTGAACATAGGCTATGTGATCGCTCGAAATGTTCTTTAAAGTACAGAACTAATTCTAACACATTTATGAAGTGGCTAGGCAGAGGCACCAAATGTGATGGGAAGTTTAAAAGTGAACAGGACACTCGGCATGGCTTTTAGTATTTTGTGCTGCTCTGACAGTCCACTTTTATTGACTGTTAGTCTACTGTTTTTAAGTTTGGAGATGTATTGTTTTGCAGCGACATGCAATGCCAACTTCCCAGCCAGTTGGTGTAATAGATTGGTTAGAATAGAAAAACCGCACTCTCAAGTATATTCTCTTTACTTATTTATTAATGCCATGTCCACAGACGCGTTTCGGCCTTAGCCATCGTCAGTGTGTAGTGTGACTACCAACATGAATGCTTTTCATCATTGAAGGGGTAAAGGGTTACAGGTGAATCACATGAGGTCATCAGGTGAGCTGCACCCAAGGGTGCGCTGCACCATCAGTTGTACAACATATTTGCACACAAAAGACACAATACATCAGACTATAGTGAATAGACACATGCAAACCCTATCAAACAGTTGCCAAATTAAACAGCATAATAATAATATAATACAGTTTTTTACAATTGTTTACACACGTTTTCAAAACTCTGTGTCTATTTTTCAAAACTCCACACACAAAACCCACAACTGCTCACACAAAATGCAAAATGCCCCAAATCTCCAGCAAAATGACACACAACATTCAAAATGTCAAAAACACATGTTTGAAGCAAACATTCGCCTCACATCACAAACACTTTTGTCATAATATGATATTTTGGATACATCATGTACACACTGCTGCTCAAAACCTAAAGCTCTTCTGTTTTAGGCTTTCTATATGTATTTCCATACAAGAGTGAAAGTTACGGTATCAACAAAGAGAAGTTGAAATACACAGTAAAAATGCAAGCAATATTGAAACCAAAAATAGTGATTTTTTCCAAATAATTTGCTGTTGTGAATACTACAGCAAACAAGAAAAAAAGCAAAGAAGAATACAGTGACCACCAGATGTACATGGAGTTTTGAAAACACTGATTTTGTTTTTTTCTAAAGACAAGTGTGTGTGTGTGTGGGGGGGGGAGGGGTCGTGTACAGTATGTATTCATAGGCCTATAGACCCTTTCAACTGCAGAAACAAACAATTCTACAGTAAGCGTTCCTAAGGCATTTCTGGAGGCACAGAAAAATGTATTGAGCTAATGGTACTGTAACATGGGGACAAACAAAAATAGAGTAAAAAGACAAATTTTACATAAAGTCAACTTTTTGTAGAACATTACTGTAAGCTAAAGTCCGATTACTGTATTTTCTCTATTTTCAAAGTATCTGCATTGGTTCTGAATACAGTTTTTACAATTGTTTACACACGTTTTCAAAAGTCTGTGTCTATTTTTCAAAACTCCACACACAAAACCCACAATTGCTCACACAAAATGCAAAATGCCTCAAATATCCAGCAAAATGACACACAACATTCAAAATGTCAAAAACACATCTTTAAAGCAAACATTCGCCACACATTACAAACACTTTTGTCATAATATGACATTTTGGATACATCATGTACACACTGTTGCTCAAAACCTAAAGCTCTTCTGTCTTAGGCTTTCTATATGTATTTCCATACAAGAGTAAAATTTACGGTAAGAGAAGTTGAAATACACAGTAAAAATGCAAGCAATATTGAAACCAAAAATAGTGATTTTTCCCAAATACAGTAATTTGCTGTTGTGAATACAGTATTTTACAGCAAACAAGAAAAAAGCAAAGAAGAATACAGTGACCACCAGATGTACATGGAGTTTTGAAAACACTGATTTTGTTTTTTTCCAAAGACAAGTGTGTGTGTGTGTGTAGGGGGGGGGGGGGTCAAACAAAAATAGAGTAAAAAGAAAAATTTTACATAGTCAACTTTTTGTAGAACATTACTGTAAGCTAAAGTCCGATTACTGTAATTTTCAAAGTATCTGCATTGGTTCTGAATATTTCAACCGGAAATCCTCTAGGAGCAGATTGAAAGGGTCCATACCTATATAGAGAGTATATCTATTCATAGACCTATACTAAGGCAATGATTGGATGGTGTTCAGTAAAGTAAAGAGTGTTTACACATGTGAAGAGAAAGAGTGAAGCACTGGTGATTTAGTGTGGCATTTTGATGGGTTGTGTTTGAAGAACGAAATCAAGTTGCTTCCTGTTAGATTTTTGTGTGTTAGGTAGAAAATTGTGTGTGATGTTTTGCAAAATGTGTTTTAGTCAATTGAAAACTGAGTCAAACACTGAGAATTAGTGTATGGTTTTGCAGATTTGGTGTCGGGTTATGATGTTTGGAGGACATATTTAGAAAATTGTGTGACAAGCAAAGATTTAGTGTGTAAGAAATTGAAAAAAACTGTATTTCAACCGGAAATCCTCTAGGAGCAGATTGAAAGGGTCTATACCTATATAGAGAGTATATCTATTCATAGACCTATACTAAGGCAATGATTGGATGGTGTTCAGTAAAGTAAAGAGTGTTTGCACATGTGAAGAGAAAGAGTGAAGCACTGGTGATTTAGTGTGGCATTTTGATGGGTTGTGTTTGAAGAATGAAATCAAGTTACTTCCTGTTAGATTTTTGTGTGTTAGGTAGAAAATTGTGTGTGGTGTTTTGCAAAATGTGTTTTAGTCAATTGAAAACTGAGTCAAACACTGAGAATTAGTGTATGGTTTTGCAGATTTGGTGTCGGGTTATGATGTTTGGAGGACATGTTTAGAAAATTGTGTGACAAGCAAAGATTTAGTGTGTAAGCAGTTGAAAAAAACTATAATAGCCTACATCCAATTGATTGACACATTAAATAGGCTAAACAAAAAATGCAAACATGCAAAATAGGATGTAATAGATTGCCCACTTAGAATCAGTGACAATAACTCAAAGACAAACAATCCAAATAGATGACTTATTTAGACATTTAAACTACTGTAGGTAGCATTTTCACATTTTAAGTTATTTACCACCATCACTACCACACTGGTGAGTTTCATCCCAGTTGAATAATTTTGTATACACCTGAAACTACACAACCTCTATCATTGTAAATACAAAAAAAAAGTAAAAATAAAAATCAGGTTGTCACATTAATACCATCCAATCAGTTGAGCCAATTAGAAGTCAATTATTATGACATTATCATTTCTTATTTAAAATGTGCAAAATTGGAAATGTCCTTGTTTGAGGTATCTTGTCAAGTTACCACAGCACTGAAATATTTCACAGGTCAGAGAGAATAGACAAATTTAAAGTCTAGAAAAAAAAACTGTAAACAGAAATGACCCAATATGAGTAAAAACAACCAAACAAAATGACCCAACAGCCTCAACCCAGCGTTTGGGTTGAAAAAATAACCCAGCATTTTTTTAGAGTGTGCCCATCCCTGCCATTCTGATCCACTACAGGACATGTTATCTGCTGTGTCCTATACTGATCCTACAGGACATGTTATCTGCTGTGTCTCATACTGATCCACTAAAGGACATGTTATCTGCTGTCTCATACTGATCCACTACAGGACATGCTATCGGTTGTTTCCAGGCTACTGATCCCCTGTTACCTAAAGAACTGTAAAAGATCCTTTTTTTGATCTTCTTCTTTTCTTCTTTTGAATTCAAATCTGTCAAATGTTTACTGTAATAAGCCCACATGAGTGCCAGGCTGTTATCTACTGTGTCAACACGAATGTTTGCTGGCATACTCCTACACAGATTGTGAAGAAATTATTAACTCATAATTGGACAGTCTGCTGCCAATATTTATTTTAGTGATTAGCCTGGATGGCATTTCATGCAGCCTATTAGAAGTCACATCACTTTGCTCTGCAAATGTCCCTAGTGATGATGTAAGTAGCCAAGTAGCCTAGCTTTCGTTATTTTCTCTCTTTTTTACCAAATCATTTTACGCGAAGACGAGTCCACAAGTCCCACTCCCAAGTGAAATATTGTCCAAACAATGACACCTCTCTTCTCTCCATGCCGTTCTTCGGCCAACTGCATGGCGCTGACCCCTCGCGGTTGGTTTAAATGCCACTGATTGATGTATTTTTGCACCAATGAGATCTCTCCAAATCCATTAGATTCTGGTCCACAGGCGGGCGCTCGTCCAAGTCACAGAAAGTGCCACGACTCCATTTGTCGCGGCTTCTCTGAATCACTGAAATTCAGAGCTTGGGGTAAGACGCATATTTTATTACTTTCCTTCAGTAGAGCAAAATGTTAAATTGTCGAAGTTTGCTTGAAGTTGCATGCAAACTATTGTAACCGTAGGATTTATTGTCTCGACGTGTGTGTGTGCAGCGTGCGGAAGTTTGGGAAGCTCATCGCAACAATGTAGCAAATGTCCTGAACAGTTGCCTGACTTTCTCTAACGTGTGCAGCCCACTTCGAAGAGATGATTCACCATAAACTCCATGTCTACCCCATGTAGAGAACGTCTTATTGTTGAGACCTTGTACGTTTTATATCGTATAGCCTAGCCTATGTAGTGAAAACTGACCGAGACCGCATAGTTTGTATAGGCTTGTGCTAAGAGCGAGGTATGGATTAGGCTACTTAATTCGTTAGAAACTTGTTTAAAAGTTTGTAAAAGGTTGCAGCTGAATGGAAGAATGCTGCTTTAGGTGATTGTTGAGTTGTGAGTTTTCTTACCACGCGTGTTTGTTGGGATATAGTTTCATTCGACCCACTGAGTTTGTGTTTAATGTTTATCTTATCCGTGGACAAGTTGATTTTGTATTCCGAGATCCACTGATTGATTATTATTAAATGAGCGTGTCTGCCGTTTTTGATAATGGCCTGGCTTTGATTGATCCAGACGGATGATGTTTCAAACACAATGGACAGGACTTAATACTATGCTGAGCAAGATTGGCTTTTGATGGAAATATCCTCTTTTCCGTTTTGAACGCTTTGAACTTGATACCGCACCATGCTTAAAATAGGCTATAGGCTA
>NW_027468564.1:19618095-19623095 GCF_046254945.1 Alosa pseudoharengus | reverse complement strand
TCCCACCTGCCCTTGTCTCTCCCCTGGTGGAGTAATGTGTCTAACAGTAACAACATTGTCTTGCCTAAGTTTCTATAACACACAATGCTCTGGCCATTAAATAGCCTTAGTTGCGGAAATGGCCTTAAATTAAACAAACAAACAAACATTGTCTTGCCCCCACTCTTTGCCAGTTGCTCCGGTGCAGGCGACCCCTGTTGCCCCGGTAACCTCTGTGACCCCTGAGGCGGCTCCCGTGCAGTCGGCGATCCCCGCTCTGCTCGCGGCCCTCAGCACCCTGACCGAGGCCGAGACCCAAAAGGTCCTGGAGGCGCTGGGAGACAAGACCGGACACGACTCCTGGCAAATGGTACGGGACCCATCGCCATGGTGACGCGAGCCCTCCTACGTCACGGATAAAACCTTTTCTAATGCAAACGGATAAAACCGGATAAAACCTTTTCTAATGCAAATATAAATGACTCAGTGTTGGTTGGTAATGGCAGTACAGATGGGTATGGTTTGAAATATGTATTATGTTCATTTTTTTCTGCTGCCAGTTAATGGTTTGGGAGTGGAATCTAAATAGAAATACATTTTACGGATGTGTGTTTGCACAAGATATTAAGATATGCTCCTTTTTCTTTCTTTGTCTCTCTCTCTGTCTATCTGTGCATGCTCTTTTCTCTCCCTTTCCCTCCATCCTTCATTCTCTCTCCTCCCCCTTCCTCTCTTCCCCCTTTCTCTCTCTCTTTCTCTCTCTCTCTCTCTTTCTCTCTCTGTATCAGGCCTCTCAGAAAGGAGACCCCGTGGCTGTGGTTAAGAAGCAGCTGGAGGAGAAGGAGAAGGCCCTGGCTGCAGAACTGGAGAACTCCGCCGCCGCTAAGAACCGCGTGAAGGAACTCACCAAGGTTCTAATCCATCCTACTCACACACCATACCAGCTCCTGCTGAATGTCATTAATAATACAAGCAGTAACATACAGTTAGCTAGTCAAAATAGGAAAGGGAATCTGGTGTTGCTCTGTAGCACATTATTAACATCCATTGTTTGAAAGTAGGTTGATGGTATTTTCATTAAGCATATCTGGCATTATTCTTTATTATGTTGTGTGTGTGTGTGTCGTGTTTGTCGTGTGTTGTGTGTCGTGTGTGTGTGTCTGTGTCTTGAATTTCCTCTAGGGATCAATAAAGTATTATCTATCTATCTATCTATCTATCTTATAGGAGCTGGGTGTGGAGAAGTCTCGTCTGGCGGCGGTGGAGACGCGTCTGAGCTCGGAGCTGAGCGGTCGTCAGCAGGAGCTGATGGCTCTGCAGGCGCGCATGCAGGCCTCCTACGAGGAGCACCTGATGGAGACGCAGCAGTTCACCAGCAAGGTCAGTCAGGGGTCAAAGGTTAAGGGTCAGGGGTCAACACCACATGGGAAGGAGGGAGGGAGGCTGCTGTTCTAGTATGAGCTCAGTAATTTGAGTGTGCCTCAATAAAGCAACACTCACGCACTCAAATAATCACTCAATTACTCTCTCACACACCTACACATAAACACACACACCACTTCATACACACTACACACACACACACACACCATACTTTAAACATGTCTCTCTTTCCCACACACACACACACACACACACACAGATCCAGACTCTGCAGGAGCAGCTGGAAAACGGTCCCAACGCCCAGCTGGCCCGTCTGCAGCAGGAGAACTCCATCCTCAGGGACGCCCTCAACCAGGCCACCAGCCAATCAGAGAGCAGGTACGTGCACCGCCAGCCAATCGGAGGGCCAGCTCACCCGATGGCCTGCCAATCAGAAAAAGAATCTAATGCAACCCTAATAAGGCTACCGTCAAAAAGCTCAGAAAAGGAGAAAATAATGTACCCCACTAGTGGAGTGTGAGGTGAACATCAAGTTTATATGAGTAAATCTGGGTAGACGCGCCATTTTAGGACTGATTATGTTGGACCTGACAAACTTTAGGACCTAGAACTTTAGGCAACTGGCTACAGTACCCGTACCGCATTCTGGTCGAAGTGCCCACGGGGACCCGGGATCGATTCCGGCCTGGGTCAAGTCCCGATCCCCCCCCATCTCACTCCCCTACTTGCTACCTGTCACTCTTCACCATCATATCTGAAAGGGGGGGGGGGGGGGGGGAGAAAGCCCCAAAAAACAGTTTTCAAAACCTTTAGAACCGGGCCATCCAGCTTGTTATGTAGTGCAGTTTGAGTAGGCTGATAACGTCAGATTTATTAGAAGAAGTAAAGATCAGGATTCCAACTCTGGACCGATTGGGTTGGATATCTGCCATGCCTGAAAGTTATGTGGTCCTGCAGTGTGAGCAGTTGTAACCATAATTATTACAGACATGAAGTGCAACAGAATGAATCGTATGCTAATTCTACAGTCAAAAGTTCAGAAAAGGAGAAAGAATGTACACCATAACAGTGCAGTGCCAGATGTAAGTTGTAACTACGTATTTAAGTTCATATAAGTACGTCTGATCAGTTGGAAAAATAAAAGGTGTGTAATGTAATGGTATTTAGGTGAAAAAGGTGTTTCGTTCCACACACACAGCTAAGCATCTGTTACACAAGATGTAAGTTGTAGCTACATATGTAAGTACATAAAAGTAGATCCGATGGAACAATAAAGGTGTGTAATATAAAGTAAAATGTAAATGGTAATTAGAATGGTAATTAAAAAGGTGTGTAATATAAAGTAAAATGTAAATAGTACTTAGAATGGTAATTAAAAAGGTGTGGTCGTGCCACAGGTCACACATTCCCAGACTCCTGTGTGTGATCTTGACCCTGCGGTCAGATTGCTGCCCTTTATGTCCCTACAGACAGCCAGTGGGTGTGGGGGAAGGGGGGGGGTCATAAAAGCTGATTTATGCTTTAGTAATGTCATGCCATTCTCTGTTATTGTGATGGATCTCTGCGTGTTCTAACACCGGCCCTGGCCACATTCCAGGGAGGCTTCCAGAATGTTCTACTGGAGTTATAGACTGAGTCTTGCATTCTGCATTCTTAGAAGTAGGTCCAGTGGAAGGCAAGTGACCTGAGGCTAGGGCAAGGTAGTGTAGACTATGACGCAGGGGTAGGTGTGTGTGTGACGCAGAGACTTGTGTGATTACCTCAGGATCAGTAATCAGACAATACTGATTGGACGTTGGAAGTCTTTCTAAACTCATTTTGTAATATTAACTCAAAATAGACATTTAATTTAATGCAAAACATTCTATTTATTTTTTTCTTCTAACTTGTCTGTACCATTACTGCATTTTCACACCCACACACACACACACACACACACACACACACACACACACACACACACACACACACACACACACTCTTAATCTGTCCCGCTGTGGCACCCACAGGCAGAATGCCGAGATGGCGAAGCTCCGTCAGGACTGCATCCGTCTCAGCCGGGAGCTCAGCGACCGCACCGATGCCCATCTGGCTGAGGAGGAGCGCCGGAAGGTTCTGGAAGCCAAGATGGCCGCCGCAGAGGAACAGCTGACCCAGATACAGGTGAGCTCTCTAGTCAACTGGGTTGCCTGTTGTAGCTTCTCCAGCAGACGCAAATTAGCAACGGCTATTCTGATCAAACATTCTGGAATGCTTTTGGAATAGAACGTACCCCATGTGAACAGATGACACTAAATGTTTAATTCGGAATAGTTTAATCGGAATGACAAAATAACTGTCCATGTAAACGGGGCTTGTGTGTGTTTGACAAGACCAGATGTGTCTTGAAATGTAACAGGGTGTGGTCATATAGGATCTTTACTAAGCACTCTGTGTGTGTGTGTGTGTGTGTGTGTGTGTGTGTGTGTGTGTGTGTGTGTGTGTGTGTGTGTGTGTGTGTGTGTGTGTGTGTGTGTGTGTGTGTGTGTGTGTGTGTGTGTGTGTGTGTGTGTGTGTGTGTGTGTGTGTGTGTGTGTGTGTGTGTGTGTGTGTGTGTGTGTGTGTGTGTGTGTGTGTGTGTGTGTGTGTTGCTCCAGGTGCGTTCCCAGGAGAGTGAGCGCTGTCTGCAGGGGGAGCTGGAGCGCGTGGGGGCTCAACTGCAGGTGGCGCTGCAGGGCACCGGGGGACTGACCCAGCAGCTGGACACCGTCACCGCCGAGCTCCGCCAAGCACACGACACCGGCGCCCAGCTGCAGCAGCAGGCCCAGCAGCAGGCCGCCACGCTCGCCGGTGAGGAGTGTGTGTGTACGTTCACGTGCGAGTGTGTGTGCTCGCGTGCGTGGAGGAGGAGATTGTAGGAGAGCAGGGTTCCACATGTCCAGCAGCCCCCTCTCTCTTTCTGTTGCCTTATCTGTCTCTTGTTCCCACTCTTAGTTTCTGAAATTCTCTCTCTTTCTGTCTCTCTCTCTCTCTCTCTCACACACTCTCTCTTTCTCTCTCTCGCTCCCTCAAGCACACACACACACACATAAAATGTGTCTCTTGCACTTTTTGTTCCCACTCTTAGTTTTTTAGATTCTTTCTCTCTCTCTCTCTCTCTCTCTCTCTCTCATATGCGCACACACACACACACAATGACAGGAATGTTTTCCCACCCTTGACACCTGATGCCCAGTCCCAGCACCCCTCATTGTGATGTCGTCACATTAGTGAGACCTCTGGGGGGGAAACTGATACAGTGGCCTGGTTGACTGTGTGTGGGGACACAAATGTATAAAGGGTGGATGAGTGTATGTGTGTCTTTTAATTTGTATTTGTATGTGTGTATTTGTGTGTGTGTGGTAAACTGATATTCCGTCCTCGTCAGCATGTGGGTGACCTGGCTCAGGTGGGCACTTCCCTGTTCTTTCTCCAGTGCTCGACTTTGGTTTCACCACACTCTTCCTTGAGGCCCAGCTCTGTGTGTGGGTTTCAAGAAAAACAAAGTGTGTTTGTGTGTGTGTGTGTGTGTGTGTGTGTGTGTGTGTGTGTGTGTGTGTGTGTGTGTGTGTGTGTGTGTGTGTGTGTGTGTGTGTGTGTGTGTGTGTGTGTGTGTGTGT
>NW_027468564.1:18903095-18910595 GCF_046254945.1 Alosa pseudoharengus | reverse complement strand
AGGGCCTGAGAATTACATTCACATTTATTTACTTAGCGTTCACTTTTAGCATAATTGACTTACAAATGAAGACTGACAGTCAAGCTACAGTGTAAAAAAAGAGACTTCAGATTAATAATAGATATGTTTGTATAATGTACAAGGTAACCAGAGGCTGATATTGTGCAGGAGTGTAGGTGGCAACTAAAAAAAGTAGTCAGGAGAGATAAGTAGGCCAAGTGGGTGAAGACGAAGTAAGTGTGAGTTGGGCATGTGTGCTGGGTTTGTTAGAGGTGGTGCTCTTGGAAGTGGTGGGTCCTCAAGAGATTCTGGAAGAGAGAGGTGGAAGCCCCAGCTCACACAGTGAGAAACACACAGCCTTACGGAAAAAAAATATAGGAACACTATACAATTTCTATAGTAATTATATGGTAGTTGTATGCTAGTGTAAAATACTTTTAGAATGTACTTATTCCCATAGTGTTCCTATAGTAGTCTTATCCTACAGCCAGATAATGTTATAGGGTTAGATATTGTTAGGTTAAAGCTACTTCTATAGTATGTCTATGATACCTATTAGATTGCCATACTATTTTATTTATACCTATTAGTCCTATAGATTACCATAATATTTTATTTATACCTGTTAGTCCTATAGATTACCATAATATTTTATTTATACCTGTTAGTCCTATAGATTACCATAATATTTTATTTATACCTGTTAGTCCTATAGATTACCATAATATTTTGTCCCAAAATACTATAATATTCCTATCGTTCCCTTAGGTAAGGCTATTAGAGGACATGGGGGCAGAATGCTCTCTGAAAATGATGACATTCACAGATTTCTAAACAAGAACTACAACATCACATTCACACAGCTCACGTCAGCCAGCTACCAATGTGGGCTTAAGTTTGAGCACAGGGTCAAAGGGCAATTTAACTGCGTGTTGGGGTGAAGCGGCTAAGGAACTAGGCTAGCATGCAGTAGCCAGAAAGTTGTGGGTTCGCTTCCTGCCAGCCACGGCTGTGTCCTTGAGCAAGGCTCTTAACCCTGAGATGCCCCAGGAGGACTGACCCTGCTGTTGGTCGCTGTGAATCGCTTTGTATAAAAGTGCCAGCAAAGTAGAAAAAAACAATAAAACACTTCTCTCTGATCTCCCAACAAAAGGACTTGCTTCGTTTACTACCCCGACAAGGGGCCTTGCACATCTGGGGCAGCAGGCCACAACACCTGCTGTGAGGGAATGGCGTCCTGCTTTGGTGTTTCTGTCTCTTATTACCTAGACACAAAGTCAACCTCAGGATGACTGTCACATCTAAAACTATGTGGCAATGTGTGTATGTATATGTATATGTGTACTGTACGTATGCATACGTACTGTATATGTGATGGGATCTGGGGAAAACCCAACGCATGGTGCAATTTCACCAGAGAGGGTTGAAACAGAGCAGA
Source organism: Alosa pseudoharengus (assembly GCF_046254945.1). Lineage (NCBI taxonomy): Eukaryota > Metazoa > Chordata > Actinopteri > Clupeiformes > Clupeidae > Alosa > Alosa pseudoharengus. Next base: position 18,909,157 of record NW_027468564.1, on the reverse strand, counting down.
ACTCAAGGACTTTATTCTTTATTTAGTTCACAATGTGATGGGTTGTCCCAGATCGCATCACATATGCATGTAACAAATGTACATCTTATTATTCAGCCTCTCGGAATACTGCAGAAAGTTCTACTGAATTACGACATTCGGTGTACTTGATATGTCTTTATGTTGACCGTTATATAAAAGAATGACCAAATTATTCATCTGCAAGTAACACTTATCATTATACAGTAGTGTGAAGTTTCTTCCCCCTTTTGGATAGTATAATAATCAGATAATATGTAGTCCATCGGTCAGTAACCGTATAATAATCAGATAATGTGTAGTCCATCGGTCAGTAGCCGTATAATAATCAGATAATATGTAGTCCATCGGTCAGTAGATGTATAATAATCAGATAATATGTAGTCCATCAGTCAGTAGCCGTATAATAATCAGATAATGTGCAGTATATCGATCAGCTTGTTTACAGTTGATTCCATTGTTGCCAAGCTTGCTTCCAGGCTCAACTGTCATCATACTAAGGCTGGTATAGTTACCATTCATAATCATTGATATGGAACAGTGATTTTTTCCCAGATCTACTTAGGTGTCCCGTTATTCAGTATTTCTTCCCTCCGGGTGATAATAATCAGATAATGTGTAGTCTTTCGGTCAGTAGCCGTATAATAATCAGATAATGTGTAGTCTTTCGGTTAGTAATCATATAATAATCAGATAATGTGTAGTCTTTCGGTTAGTAGTCATATAGACCCTTTCAAGAGAGTTCCATTATCAGCATCATAGTTGGCCCCACAAGGCTTCCGTTTTAACATTCCATATGTTATCTTAATGCAGAGAAAGTAGATTGGGAACCAAATAGAACGTTCAAGCATTGTTTTTGTTTTTATTGTTGAAAGGGTCTATAATAATCAGATAACGTGTAGTCCATCGGTCAGTATCGGAAAATGAATCCTCTCAGGATGAAGCAAGACCCAAGACCCTTCTGCTATACATTGGGGTCCTGTTCGCCCTGTCAAGACCAGCGGACTATACATGATCCCTTAGTTATTAGCCTTGAACTGATCCTTACAACATGGGATTTATGTGATCATTGTAATAGCATTGTAATAGCAATCTACCCACTTTGGTACCACAAATCACTCATATTGACACCTCTGTCCTAGTCAGCTCCAGATGACAAATCATGGGGTTAGTCAGGCAAAAATGTTATTGTCTAGTCTGAACCATTGGATTGAGTTACAGAATTATAAAATGGAGGTTAGGTATGTGTCTTAGTGTATGGTTAGGTTATATTGTACATCATTTACATAACAGTATAATTGAATGGAGTCAGATTAATAAGCTCTCAGCATCCAAAATGGTCTTGAATGTACAATATGTGTTTACTAAATACATTACAATACATTTAAAAATATATATTTCACTTTGTTATACAAACATATTTAAATAACAAATATGTTTGTTCGATTTTGCTCAATATCTAGCCAATGTGCTCGCCATATGGTTATACCACACAACAGTGCGTGAAGGGGGTTATACAGTTAGCCAATGGCAGGTGTTACTATGTCTGCAGCCTGAGGAGAGCAGGAGGAAACAGAGCTTACGTTTGGACACGACTTTGTTGAGAATATTCTTCAGTTCAAAGGCTGATATCTCAGAGTCCTTCAAAGACAGAGAAGAGAAAGTCAAAGGTCATAAGTCCCAAATGCCACATTCTACACAGCACAGACAATCCAAACTCTCAGCTGAAATAAAAAAGCTGTGCTCTACTCAAAAGCGTAGGGACATGACATATCGTAAAGAACATGCTCAGCAATGGCATTTAGTGATTTCCTGGCACTCTCTTCCCAAAACATCCCCGTCTAGTTCAAGAGTCTCGCCTGCTGGGCAACAGGAAGTGGATGTTTAGCTGATAGGTAAACACAGGAAGTTGGCATCCTGAGCGCTTTTGGACACAAAACACTCACAGGTCAAAAGGTCAACGCCGTGGGCCCTCTATGGCACACAAGGGCATGGCACACCACTGTTACAAGGGTGGTGTAAGGGAGCGTGTGTTTGTGTTCATGTTCATGTTCATGTGAACATGTTCGTGCATGTGCGATTGCACACAAGGGCATGACACTCCATCATAGCTGTCAACATTGAGCATTGAAAATAAGGGAGATTTCCCTGGTTTCTCATCCAAAATACGGGACAATGTCAACATTTGTCCACCTTTGGAAGGGTTGCTGTATTCGTCCGTTTCGCAATTGCAAGTGTGTGCATTAGCCAGCTAATAATGTAGCCAACAAAGTGCTTTGTAAAGTATTCATGCAACAACAGCCTACATAATGTGTGCATTCCAAGTAGCCTAGTGTGTAATTCTGCTTCATAAAGTTGAACAAATGCATTTGGTTATTTTAGAGAAAAATATAAATAGCCTGTCAGGCAGTTTATGGACTACAATGCAGAGCTGGGTTATGGGAGGCCAACTTGGAGTGAATACAAATAGGGGAAATTATTTCTCTACTCCTAGCGGAGTAGCCTGATGGTAGGCCGGTACGCACAGTTTGTTTGTGAGCCGAAACTTAGAACACTTTCTTTGCCTAGGGAAGTGTTCTTTGCCTAGGGCTAGGTTTGAACAGGGCTAAATCTGGAACTTAAGCCCTAGCCATGAGCTCAGCTCAAAGGTTAGAGCCACAGGACCAAGCCACAGGACCACACTGTTTACTGGATTCCGCTGTTGTATGGTAGTTTCTGTCTGGTTTTCTTTTAAAAAATCTGTTAACATAGAGTTGCAGTGTCTCTTTGGCTTTCTCTTGGACGGTAGTTACATGGCCCATGATAGTGTGAATACAATAGGAACTCTAGCCCTGGTGTTTGTAGCCTATGCTAATGATTGCTTGTGACTGGGATCAATTATTGGTGTCCACACACACACACACACACACACACACACACACACACCTCTCCCCTCCCTCTCTTTCTTCACTCACCTCTCCCGCCAGCTTCCCAAAGAGCGTTTTGAACGTGCCGTCCACTTCGTCCTCTGAGATCTCCTCCTCCTTACAAAAACACAACAACAAGAGCACAATATTAATACAAAAACACAACGACAAAAGCACAATTTTAATACAGAAACACAACAAGAGAACAATATTAATACAAATATGAACACCATCAAAGTTCAAAATCCCTGTGCACAGCTCTTCTTGCTCCAGGTGCTGATGGTGTGCAGTAGAACTATTGAAAAGTAGAGTACTCTCACTGGGTCTGGTATGGTCATGTGATGATGTTACCACCTATTTCACCTGCGGGTGTCAGATTGACTGTGAACGTGAACCTGATGAAGCAACTTGCGAAACGCGTTGTTCACGCCAAATAAAGTCAGCAAAATACACTCTCCAGTGTGCGATGTATACTACTCTTTTGACTTTACAAATATGAACACATCAAGAAAAGAGCACAATATTAATACACATATGAACACAATATGAACCAAAGTCAAACCAAACTGCAGCATTCTGAGACGGAGACAAATGATCTTGTACCGGATATGATGTGTACATTTGAAGTGAGACGGAGTGGCTTTAACTCAAAATGTGATTTTCAAATTATGTGAGTCAGCTGACTGGCCCGCTTAAAAACCCTCTTCCCTCCTCCCAGAGAGTGAGGGCAATAAGATAACTCTGATTATTATCTTTAATACTTCACATAAGACAATATCTCATATAACACAATATTTCACATAAGACAATACCTCACATGAGACAATACTAACCTAATATTAAACAATGCGTCACTTAAAGGTGCTCTAAGCGATGATGAGTAACGTCACTTCTGTTGAATTTCAAACAAAACAGAGAGCTAGCTCGCTACTTCCTCCCCCTCCCTCCCGTGCAAAGTTTATTTCTATCTTTCTTTCAGATTTTTCGCCATGCACTGTAATTTTATTAAGCTTTGCACCCAGGGGTGAGGCAGAAGGTGTGTTCTGGTGCACGATCATCTTACACCCTCTAAAAATCATTACACCACTGACCAAGAGAAACCTGGTCAGAAATCATTGGCAAGTTAAATTGGGTGTTAAAGGGAATGACAGATGCTACTCTCATTGGTTTAAATAATATACACCCAAAACACACCTATGACTGATTAAGAAACATAGGAACGCCTTGTTGCGCCATCCGCCCAATGTTTGGTAACGTTTGATAACAAAACCACTCTCAATGTGAACTGGACAACCCACTAAATTTAATTAAGCTCTTCGCACTAGCCAAAACACCATGTGTTTTAGATCGCTAAAATAGGGCCCAATATCTCACATAAGACAATACCTCATATAAGACAATACTTCACAGGAGATGATGTATACTTAATATAACTGGAATACAATGGGCTGTTTGTTTACCTCTTCCACTTTAAACTCTATAGGGTTGTCCAGCTCCCTGGAACACAGGGACATAAACACATCCATACATTAAAATTCTGCATTATGCATCACATAGCATGCATTACAATGATTGTGTTTTAAAGGTGCGGTTAACAACACAACACAACATCCGACATCAATAAATGCACTTACTGTAAGTCGGCGTGCTTCTCGGAGAAGACGCGCACAAAGAAGTCTCCGTCCTTGCTGGGCTCGTACGTGGACGGAATGATGAGGTACTCGCCGGGCGGCATGCAGAAGCGCGTGACCACCTCCCGCAGGTCGATGAAGGTCTCGGAGCGCGCCTTCTGGGCGTGCCGGAGGAAAAACGTCTTCTCCAGGTGGACATTCCTCTGGCCAGTAAACTAAGGACAGGACAGGATATAATGCAATATAATATAATATGTTAAGGTATAATATATTTCCAAATCATTTACATTATAAATTATATTATATTATATTATAATAATCTGGTTTATTCCACCAAGTGAGTTGGCAAAAATAATTTTGTTTGATATGATACAATATAATACGAATATTATATCTCATAGTTATGGTGTTAGACAAGATCATGTAAACTTGAATTTGTTTTGCCTTGTTTGTCACACTAGTTACCACCAGGGTGCTGTATCCTTCTCCTTTAGACACATCACACTAATTACCACCAGGGTGCTGTATCCTTCTCCTTTAGACACATCACACTAATTACCACCAGGGTGCTGTATCCTTCTCCTTTAAGACACATCACACTAATTACCACCAGGGTGCTGTATCCTTCTCCTTTAGACACATCACACTAATTACCACCAGGGTGCTGTATCCTTCTCCTTTAGACACATCACACTAATTACCAACAGGGTGCTGTATCCTTCTCCTTTAGACACATCACACTAATTACCACCAGGGTGCTGTATCCTTCTCCTTTAGACACATCACACTAATTACCACCAGGGTGCTGTATCCTTCTCCTTTAGACACATCACACTAATTACCACCAGGGTGCTGTATCCTTCTCCTTTAGACACATCACACTAATTACCACCAGGGTGCTGTACTGTAGGTCAGCCTTTCTCAAACGTATTTGACCTGAAGCCCGGTCATGGCAGACTTTGGGGTCATAGGCCTCACCTACACGACGTTTTGTCGCGGAGGGCAGGGATATGTGTAAACAACGGCCATATTGGAATTACACACTAACACCATGCATTTCTATGGAGGATTTTTTTTAAATGCTGTGTCTCCTCATTAGAAGGTCTCTGTCACAGGCAATATGTATGTAGACAGTGTATTATATCGTCTCTGCTCGGTTTTTATGGAAGTTGAAAGAATCCATGTTGTTCTATGCCGTTACATAATTAAATAGCCTTCCAACAGGTCGAAGCGGGGCGGAGCTTGCTACCAACGTCAAGTGGTTTCAGTTTCTCTCACGCAGACGTGCACACGCATGCACTGAATGAACGCTCGCACCACCACTTGATTGTATGCCTCTACGTTTGATGACACCAAATTAGCAAATATTTCATCCTGATTGCAGAAACGCTTGTTATCTTTTTCTCTCAGTCCACGGTTCCTTGCAATTTGCGCAGCAAATTATAAGACAAAGCACCGGAGATAATAATAATAAAACGGACTAGCAGTGTCCACGTTGCGGACCGGT